>NC_065527.1:3914490-3928340 GCF_006386435.1 Epinephelus moara
CCTGTGTGAACTGTAGCCTCAGTTTCCTGTTGTTAGCTGACAGGAGTGGCACCTGGTGTGGTCTTCTGCTGCTGTAGCCCATCTGCTTCAAGGTTGGACAAGGTGTTGTTGCTTCAGAGATGGTCTTCTGCACACCTTGGTTGGAACCAGTGCTTATTTGACTTCCTGTTGCCTTTCTATCGTCTTGAACCAGTCTGGCCATTCCCCTCTGACCTCTGGCATTAACAAGGCATTTTGGCTCACTGGATATTTTCTCTTTTTGGGACCATGCTCTGTAAACCCTATTAGTGCTGGCAGACACAGAAAACTCCTGGTGGGGCGAGTTTTGTAAGCTCACAATTTTTTTTGTCTTGCATATGCTCTTACTTTTCTCTTGAGCACTTTACCGACAAAATATCTGTGCACTGCACTGATATGGCTGCGATGCCATATAAGGAAAGGCAGAGGGAAAGTTAAATTAACTCCAAGGACCTGAAACATCTGATTTGGGCCCTACATTCTGCAGAGGGTAAGCACGGTCACAAAGTTTTCGTCTGGAGATATTCAAAGGATTCACATGCCTGTTATTGTGTCGACATTTAGACTCATCCATGAGCATCTGATCATTTTACACTACACACAATCACAGCACTGACATTTTGACACATGTATTTGTTTATTTGCCTGCATTCCAGTTCAAGTGCTAATGCATTTTCTGTGTGGGTGCCAGGGTGTATATGCAAGTCCTGCACAGAATTACAAGGAAATTGGATTCCTACTTGTCCTTGTAAGATATGCATGAGTAAGAAAAGAATAAAAAGAATCGATCCCCAAAATAATGCTCGGGCAGGGCCAGTGCAGCCAGCATGCTTTACATATAGAGCATATCCATTTGTACTGTATGGCAACAGAAAGTTTTTGGGAATAAGAATAATTTCTTTGCTGAAAAGAAACTGTGAGCGGTGTTGGCTCACTGTTTTCCCTGCATCAGCTCCCTGCCAATTGTTTCTGGTGGCTAAAGCTTCTTAAAGTAAATTACTACAGAATCAAACCATCCCCAGTCTTTGATTCTGTATATGATAAATGATTGATTATGGTCATTAGTGAGATAGAACACTGAGCTCTCCTCGGCGCTCAAACTAATTGTGGTCTGCGAGGCTGGAAGTTCTTAGTGATCTGACTCAGGTAATTATGCTGCACTTTCATTTTCCCACCGAGGTCCTGCAAGACTCTTATAGCCACATGCTGAAATGACCTGGCATTACTGCTAATCTGTCCTCCAAAGCCACAGCTCTCCTGCTCTCTCTCTCCTCTAATAACATTCATTTGTTATCCTCTCCCTCACACTATCAGTTGAGCAGAGATTCTCTCTGCGGGTATTAGCCTAAAAAGTGAGGACTGGAGGACACAAGTCATCATTAGGACATCACAATTGGGAGTAATCCGAATTCAAAGAGAAGGACATTGGCGCTGGAAGGGATCTGACTCACAGGACAAATCTCTCGTAACTACCGCAGTGTGTGTCTCCAAATGCTGGGATTATCTCAGAGAGTGCAAAAGCACAGTACATCACAACTTAGGCTGGGATCACAGAGAGCAGGATCTATTACTATAATCAAAGCTAACATGGTTTAAAGGACAGTCTGCGGCAATAATTATGATGCACATATTTAACTGTGTTGGCAAATTCAACAATGTTGTTTGTTCTCAGTTTGGAGAAAATCAAACTTAACCCAGTTCAGATATTTCCAGTACACCAGAGCTGTGCACACTGCTCTGCAGTAGACAAGCATGTCTTACTGGTTTTGGTGTATCACATTCAACATCACAGATGTGCCGTATAACAGTGTTAATAAACAATGGCAAGCGCAATGGAGGTTTCTAGCCTCTCTTTTAATCTTGGCTCCGCTGCTTGGACAGAGTGGTTACATTGCTGCTGAAACAGGGTCAAAATTTGGACATCCACCAGGGTGTGACATTTCTATCACTGCTGATTTCCATTATTCTTGCTATTTCTTTATCTGTGGGCATGGGGCCCTGCCCAGGTTGTACCTTTTCACCAATTCTGTAGGTGATTCTCATGGAGAGAATCACAGACATGCAGCCAGGAGTAGAAACTGGTGGAAAACATATCCACTTTTGCTGACGATGTAGTTCTATTGATGTCAGTTAGTAGGCAGTAAAAGTGACACAGAGGAAGCACCTCTAACTCTGAGGTCATGGTATGCTGCTGGAAAATGGTGGATTACTTCTCCTTGGTTTGGAAGTTTCTGCCCACATCAGGGTCTCGTTTACAAGTGAGGACAAGATAAGTTCTGGTGAAGTGGGTGCTGGAGACTGAACGTGAAGATATGTATGTATCAGTCAACATTATGTTCAAACTCTGACCTATAGTAAAGAATTTTGGGAAGTGACCACTTGCCCCCTCTGAGTTGGGAAAGAGTAACTGCCTCAAGCGAGGGAGTTCAAGTATCTCGGGGTCTTGTTCACAAGTGACGGTAGATTGAAGCGTGAGATGGATCGGGGGGGGGGTTTGCGGCGTCAGCAGTGATGCAGATGTTGCACCAGACTATCGTGATGAAGAAGAAGCTGAACTGAAAGGCAAAGCTTTTGGTTTACGGGTCCATCTACGTCCCAACCCTCACCTATGGTCATGAGCTCTGGGTAGTGACTGAAAGAATGAGATCACGGACAAAATGAGTTTACTCTGTGGGGTGTCTGGGCTCAGCCTTAGAGATAGGGGGAGGAGCTCGGACATCCGGAGGGAGCTCGGAATAGAGCCGCTGCTCCTTGGCGTAGAAAGAGCTCAGTTGAGGTGGTTCAGGCATCTGATCAGGATCCTCCTGGGAGCCTCCCATTCCGGGCACAACCTCGCAACCTGGCCCTGGATAAGCGTAAGAAAATGGATGGACCAAAAAATTTTCTTCATGGATACTGGGACCCTAAAGGAGACCAAGGGCAGAACCAGAACATGCTGAAGGGACTACAAATGCTGCACATTCTGAGAGCATCCCGAGTTACCCCAGGAGAAGGACAAGGCTAGGACGAAGGATGTATTTGTTGATCTTAGCCTGCTTCTGTACAGGAACTCTTCAAGGGGCTTGGGAGCTATTTTAGAAACTTAAAGCCTAACTTATGTTTCAGTCAGAGATATCTGTTGTATTGCCGTACTTCCTGTTCCCAAAAAGTCCCTGCTCTGGTTGTAGTATTGTTTGATGGCCCTGTAACTGTCAAGGCAGAGGTTGCCACACTGAAAGTCACTCGCTGGTCAAAGACAAACCTTGAGGCTGCTGCAACTTATGTACAGCTGAATTCACAGAGTAATAAAACCATGGTGCTCTGGTGTTTTAAATTTCCCTTTCAACTTCTGTCTCCTTTATCATTTATTAGACTCATTCAAACACAGTTCACGTAACAGTAGCTATATATACAACTCCCTGACATGGGTTGTGGGTTGCTCTTGCGAGAAAACTGCCTCTAAAACCACAGTGTCTTTTCGAGTACTGCAGTAATTTGCCAAATTGCCAAGATGAGGTGCAAATGCAAAGAGGATTTCAGAAAAGGGGGGTTCTGTTGTTCCTGTTATTTTCCGTAGTACCTTGAACTATTTGGTTGAAAAGGGGCATCTTCCACTATAACCTTAGCAATATATCCTCAATGGTTGGTACGATATCCTACACATTAACACCGTATGAACAACGTTATTTACTTAGCATAGAGTTACATTATTAGATTAGATTTCGGCAAGTAAAGTTACTAAAACGGGGAATTCTCCCCCCCCCAATATATCATTTGAGGAAACTACAATTTAAAACTATATAATAATTAAAACTGAAAGCACTTGTGCCAGTTATATACGCAACACGATCATTTATAACTTTTGAAAGATTGCATCCTCCCCCCTCATCTGCCTCACAATGGTTTGGTCCATGTCCGCATACACCGGTCCGGCACACAGCACCACTCTGCAAGACTGACTGTGGATCAGTGGAAGTGTGTCAGAGTAAAGGAAACTGAGCTCCAATAAGTAACTGCAAAAGTTTGCTTAAAACAAGAGACATGTCGGACACCTTTATTTACTTCTGCTTTTCAGCAGAATAAATCGCGTCACCAGTTGGAACCACACAGCGTTTAGTTCGCTTCATTACCTCGCGGTTGAATCTTCTGTGTGACTGCAGCAGTCATGCAAACAGCCCAGACGCTAAAAATCATTAAAACTCTATATTTCTGTATTTAAAATTAACATACCTTAAACAATTAAGTTCCAAGTATATTTTCCTGCATTTAAAGTTGTTGCCATGGGGTGATTTTGTTTATAATCTTTTAAATAAATGAAGACTTGATTTAAAAAATGACATAATTACAGCAAACACTTAAAAATAATCAAGTCTCTGGCAGCCTTCATAGTGATGTGAGTGTTTTTACACTGACAGCAAAACAAATAAATCTGCTTCTTTGGGAAAATTAAATCCAATTAGGCAGATATTAGCTTTAATTCAGTTAACAGGTGTTGCCTCTCTCCTACTACTGTAAATAAGCAGCATGGCATTGTAGCACAGATAAAATTAGTGACAATTATTGAATGACTACATAAATATATGACGACAAGATAACTTCAAACTGATCATCGTGATTTTCACCCATATTTGATGTAAACTAAGCACAAGGAAATTTGTGTTTGGTAGATTATTTCTTTGTTGTAACAATGCTTTTTGGCAATAAATCTCATACCGTTGGAAAGCCTTTTAAATGAGCGGGGTTTATCAGAGACTACCTCCAGAATTTGGGAGTGGAGAGGATGGAATGGCCTGCCAGCAGTCCTGACCTCAACCCCACTGAACACTTGTGTGATCAGTTTGAGCGTGCTGTGCGTGTCAGAGTGACCAACACGTTGGAAGAGTTGTGACAAATGCTGGTTGAAGGATGGGATGCCATCCCACAGCAGTGTGTGACCAGGCTGGTGACCAGCATGAGGAGGAGGTGCCAGGCTGTTGTGGCTGTGTATGGTTCTTTCACACACTACTGAGGCTCCTGTTTGTTAAAGCCTCAGTGTGTAAAAATGGTGAGTAACAGTGACATCAGCGGTCAGATTCTAGATTGCAGCGCTCACTCACTCACCCCTCCCGTCGGGTAAGTGACGGTGGCCTCGTAGGACAAAAAGCCTTGCGCAGACAGCAGAGTTTTTCGAGTTTTTCAGGAGTATCTAGCGACGAGGTGAATATTTATTCAGGAATCTAAACCATGTTATGATATGTTATAGCTTACCAGTGAGATATAGGTTATCTGTGAGATATATGTTAGGAGTGTTTTATCTCTAATTGTTTTGGTAACATTAGCAAACATTAGCACAGTAATGCTAAAATAACACGTTTTATGTGATAGTCACGGCACAGTGCGGCAAATATAGGTTGGTACGATTATAATATATGCGTTTCCAGAGTGTTCTTCCACAGGACACAGGGAGATGAGGAAGAGGGAGAGGGAGAGGAGGAAGACCAGGGAGAGGAAAGGGCGAGGGGGTAGAGGCAGTGCAGGAACGGCCAGGCGAAGAGGTTTGTCTCGGCTACCCAGAGGGAAGAGGAGGAGGAGGAGAGGGTGGCAGCCTTCGCAGCAGCGCGAGAGGAATCAACAGATTAGGCTGTAGGCTAGGCTAACCATTTGGCTGCAGCTCTGGGATGACGTTAGCCAAGGCTAGGATAACGTTAGCACGTAAACGTAGCCCTCACTCGAACTTAGACAAGAGGGAAAAGTAGTTGCAAACATGAAGCCAAAATGATTTTAAAATATCAGATTGAATTACTTGTCTAGCAGAAAGCAGGCAACCTCCGCATCCCTTGCGAAATCATTCTCCTTCAGGAGTTCTTTCCACCTGGAATAAGCAACGCCGATATTCACTCGCGTTTTGTCCCGTCCTTGCTTATCTGATCTTCATCTTTTATTTGGTGGCGTGGTTTCCCTCTTACGGGGCAAAACATGTGTGTGGTCCTCCATTTAAAGTGCGACAGAATCATAAAAGTACAAAGCAGGTTCACACAGAAACGCCCCAGATTGATCTTCACTTTAACCGTCTCCAGTGACGGCAAGTTCTAGGTAAACGCGAAAGGCGAAGCGCGTATATCTCTTTCAGCCACTGTATTCAAATATGGCGACGCAAGAAGGCAGCCTCCAGCAGACCGCGCCCAGAAATCATTCTAAGCCTATGAGAAAGCTTCCATTTGTATATGAATTGCATTACATTATGAAAGCAATAGTTGATATTTGCTAATAAACAACCCGAAAAAATACACATTGTAACTTTAAATGAATGAATTGTTAAATTGCCAAAGTGTCTTGTTTCTTCAGACTTCAATCATCCAATCCACCAAACAACAGTAAACAGCAAAAACAAAAGCTGTTTGGCACTGGCAGAGAAGATTTGGCAAATTTTTCATGGGCGCAACCCACATACTCAGCTCTGCTGCTCATCCCACAAATGCATGTTCCTTACTGGCACCATTTAAACGGGAAATAAACTTTCCAACGGTATAAGATTTATTTCCAAGAAGCAATGTTACCTACCAAACACAAATTACCTTACTTTCTTGCTAAGTTTACATTGCCACTTAGGAGTCATTCTTGGTAATGCAGGTTGGACATATTGAAAACCTTTATACAGGGGCTACTGTATTGATAAGGGATGCTGTTCTGTTACTTTTAATATAATTAAATACATTTCACCATGCTGGTTCCATTTAAATGTGTTACAACAGTAAATGTGACTGTTACTTTGGTGGTCCCCCCCAAAAATTGCTCTTGAAAACTATTTCTTGCCAACAATGAATTGGAATTTCCGCCCTTGACCCATCCACCACCTCTACAGGCCTCCTTAATGGGCTACTCGTGACCGCTGTCTTCTTTACTCCAGTCAGTGCATTGGTCACATGATTGTAGCCTCCCAAAATAAGTGGCTTATACACGAATTACTGGCTCATCATTGCATGGGTGATGTACGAATTTTGGTGCATTACTTTTTGTAGGAAAACATACAAACTGTGCACGAGAACAGGCTCAACTCAGTCCCAGATGGATGAGCGCCTCAAAATTATTTAATTGCCTATCATCCTTTTAATTGAATATTTCAGCAGGGAAATGAATGGTGAGTGTTCTCTCCATGCAACCTTGCAATACAAAGTCGTATCTGTACTGACTGAGAAAAAAAAAATTGCCAGACTACACAAGGGTTAATAAAAATCCTCCAGCTACGGTCATGTTACTTCATCACCATGAATGAAATGCGGTGTAATTTGGTTCAAATTTGCAACCCCAACACCACCCCTATCACAGGCTACACACACAGACGTTCGCAGCAATCTCTCTCTTATGACATCAATGCAATTACCCTCGCACCAAATCATCTCTTACATCTGCCATCCTACAGATGTCAGGGCGCCTGCAGCGTCGTACATTCTATTCATGACAATCCTGATCATTTGTTTATGTGCAGATTTATCAGTGACTGTAGCTCCATTATTACACATTGTCAGGAGCACACCCGGAACCATACATCATTTGCTATATTACTATGAATTATGCATTAGTCTCATGTATGAGACCGTGCATGGGTGTGTGGTCCTACAAGTTGGATGTGTGGACTACAGCGGAGGAATGCTAATGGACGTCTCTGCCGCTGCCTCTTGACAGCGGTTCATTTTGTGGTGATTGTCGATTGTGATGTTGTTCTTTAGCCCGAGGACATGCGAGCAGATGTACAGCACAGACACGGACATCACTGTTAAACCCCCAGGAGGGCCATGGTCACATTTGACTGGCATTAATGGCAGATCATTATTATTCTCCTGCTCTATTCAATTTCATTTCAGATCAGTAATAAGCAATTTATTGTCTCTGTGAGCATACTGTATACATTTAAGACAACACAATATTAGTAGCAAATTGAATGCTCTGGTGTATAATTGTCAGCTTTACAATTTGGCAATATTGCAATTACATTATTCAGTTGAGAAATAAAAAAAATAAACATAATAAAATGAGAAAAGACTGGGAATCCAGTTGAGTGGTAATCCTTAAATTGAATGATAAATCGACTATTTATTTATGCTATACAGCCATGGTGATAGTGTTTCCACTCAACACTCTCACAGACTGTCAATCACCGAGCATTCAGTAATTAATTATTCTGGATTATTTTTTGATACCTGGCTCATCAAATAACATTATTGATATTGTTACTTACTTCCTCTATATTTGATTGTTTAAGCTTTTGATTTACTGGTCCATCTGCGTCCCAACCCTCACCTGTGGTCATGAGCTCTGGGTAGTGACCGAAAGAACGAGATTGCGGATACAAGCGGCCGAAATGAGTTTCCTCCATGGGGTGTCTGGACTCAGCCTTAAGGCCCATTTATGCTCCCTTAACATACGAAAATGTATACGTCCGTTTCAAACGATGTTACCGTCACTGCCCACATACTTCCATGCGCCCTTTACGTTGGCATGGATGTTAACCAATATATCCACCAGGAGGCAGCCCAGAGTCAAAAGTTTATGACAACAACAAACTCAAAAACAAACATGGCGACTGTGGAGGAGATATTGATAATGTACCTCTTGCATAAAAGACAAAAACAGAGGCAGCGTTGTAGGAGGCGGTGGACGGTGAGGCCGTTAAATACATCGCGACTGGAGGACGGAGAATTCTTTTCTCTAGTACTGCCGATGAGAGAAACTGAAGTTATTTCTTCTTCGTGTCTCACTAGAGCTACGTATCAGGTAGTGACAGCAACACTGCCCCCACGGTTCCCGGTGGTACTGCTCCGTTTGGCCCGTATCCACTTTTCCTATGCCTCTATCCTGATTGACAGATCATTGTGGTGGCTATTTGTCAATCACAAAGTAGCCCCGCCCTAAAGCATACCCTGCTTTATCGTATTGTAACGGAGTCATAACGTACAAAATGAACATCATGCTGTATTAAGGAAGACTTAGAACTAGTGATTGAGACCACAAACTCATTAGGAAAATGTTTATCGCTCAAGTGAGAAGTTTTTCTCTTTTATTTTTGCAACCATTGGAGTAGAGCCCCCTGCTGCCCATTAGAAAGAATACAGCTTTAAGGCACACAGACCTGGAGGCTATGTCCACTTCTATTACACAGTCTATGGTTTAAGCAAAATTAGAATTTACATTTAGTGCAAAATATTGCCACCAACATGTGAGTTCTGTTCAGCGGCTATTTGGGCATGGAAATTCAAGTAATATTAAATTAATATTTCCTATGCAAATTAGGAAAAACAAGTTTTCTTCAAGATGTAAACACAAGTAGAACACATTGAGATCAGAAAGCGGTCAGATTTGCTAGTCTACCTCTGGAGATGGTGTGGCTAGCACTGTGATTAGATCTCAGCCAGTTGTAAATTCAGTCAGTACATCGAGAACATATTCTTAATAAATAAATACATTAATAATCTGCCACCAAATTCTCGTAATAAAATGATTCAGAGAGGAATGATAGTCTGTCAGCTCCACCTAAACTAATTTGCATACTGAGATCAGATCAGAATCAAAATGCTTATTAATGCCAGATGTAAACGCCAAGGTCCGTGGATCGGATATCATTAGATGGTTAGATGTGGTTGAAATCTGTGAAAACATGAAGTGGATCTTTGAGTTCAGGTGTTTTTGTCGCAGATTCCTAACGTCTAGAAAAAAACATTCCTTTGATTGAATTTTGTTTTTATTGATATGGCAGCAGGTCTCAGGTGTTTCTTTAGAAGCCGTAGAGGTAAACAAATAAAGACACTCAACCATGATCACAAGATTGATGATAAATGTCACAGCAGCTACATTTCAATTTCCGAATAACCTTTTACATGTGTACATGTTTACACCTCAGCAAACAGTGTCAGATTGACATTTGGATTTTGAGCTATTGCAAACATCTGTGCTCGACTACTGCAGCCTCAGCAGCTGGTTTGTTGGTTGAAAACAAGCTGGTCAGGTCTGATCTGTTTGCTGTATTCATTAGCAGGATGTCAAGGATAGAACTGAACTGCTGAAGTTCTGTTGGAAAAAATATTTTTCATTTTGTTCAAGCTAAACCATTAATAATACAAATTACAAAGATGAAGTTGCTGCACAGCATGGCTTTACTCTGTAATAATATTGGAGGAGTTCATTTATTTGGGGATTGATTTACTGATTATCTTACATTCAGAATTAAAATTATGAAAAAAAAAAGTTAATGATGAAAATTGGGACGGTGCGTTAGCTTTTCTGATGTCGACTGTTGTTTGAGTTAGAGATTTATTTCTATAAAAAAGATAATTTTCTCTTGCCCTGCAAGGTTGAGGATTTTGTTGAGGATGTGATAGCCAGCAGCCACTGAGGTAGAGAGCAGCAGAGATGTTACTGAGTGTTACTGTGAAATAAAACCACAGTCAAGGTCTCAATCACAATCCAGAAATCCTGTGTCTGGTGCCTTCTTCTCTCTCTCTGCACGACACTCAACCACAACTCTAAAGAAAATTCACAACTCAGAAACCTAGGAGAGATGTAGAGAGGGAGTCTGGTGACGGGCGCTCAGAGGCAGTGGGTTACGTAAGCGTCAGTAAACATCAAGACAGAGATGTAGAAGATGGGCATCACCTACAGTCCTGACCACATGGACAAACAATCATTCAACCAGGTGATTCTTCTTCTATATGCAGATCTGACACAGCACAGGATTCTGGCAAGAGAAGGGGAGGAGGCGTGTGCTTAGTGGTGAATAAGGACTGGTTTGACAGTGGGAAAGTGAGGTGCTGTCCTGTTCTTACCCGCCCTACACCACACTCAGAGGCAGCTGCAGACAAGAGTCTCTGTCAGCGTTCAGGTGGAGTGACAATGTGGCCATCTTGTTCAGGTCAACATATGCAAACAAACTACAACATGTGCCCCTAGTGGCACGAGAGATGGAGCCAATTGGAGTACGTTCCAAGACACCACCGTTGACGTCACAGATGACTTTAATGAATTCACTGAACTTGTGGTCGATTTAATCTATAAAATAACAGAAACTAGTCCATACCCATTGGTAGCTTTGTCACCTTCTACCTATGCCAATCCTCAATGCCTATGAGCAGTTTCACATAGATTGACCACGTCAGTGAGTAGAAAAACGTGGGACAGACAGAATGACTGACTGACAGAATGACACACTGACAGTTTCCGTGATTATGTACAGCATACCATACCATGACTTAGTCATACCAAACATTAGAAAACAACACCAACATTGGTCCACAGGGGGAGCCACAGCGATCGGTCGCATTTTAGCCATTTTGAAGCATTTTTCTGTTGTTATAGCGCCACCCAGTTGCCAATTAGAGTTAAATTTCTCCAGTCACCTTGAGGCGTCCTGTTCTACATATCTACCAAGTTTAGTAAAAATCCATATGGCGGTTAGGCCTAGATAAGAAATGAGCTCTCTAGCGCCCCCATTTTGTTTGATGGGGTCAATAATGGAGGGGTCCCCTCAGATTATGTGTGGTCATATGCCTACAAAGTTGCGTGGTGATGGGTGAAACCCTTGAGATGTTATACACCTTTATGTGATGAGCCACGCCCTCCGCAATATTCATTGCCTTATAGAAGCTCAGTTTTAGTAAGTTTTCCAACTTTTGCCAAGAGGGAACTTTAGATATTGGTCCCTAGATTATGTTCACCCAGTTTCATGCAGATCGCTCAAACTTCCTAGGAAGAGATCCATTTGAAGTGTTTTTCAAAAAATTCAAAATGGCGGAAAATCTATATAAGCGGAAGTTATGGGTTCTTGAGGCAAATGTGTTCCTCATGAGGAGAGGCATCTCTGTGCAAAGTTTCATGTCTCTACGACATACGGGGCATGAGATATGCCCATTCAAAGTTTGCAATTTCAATCGGTTGCTATAGCGCCCCCCTTTGGCCACTTGATGTAATATTGCTTCAATGGCATCCTCCCATGACCCTCTACCACTGTGCCAAATTTCACATGGATTGACCAAGTCAGTGAGGAGAAAAACGTGGAACAGACACACACAGAGTTTTTGTCTAGTAAGACAACTGGACCCAAAACTACAGTTTAATCATTCCACAACCACATTTTCACTTAAGTTGTACCTTCTATGACTTCATGTGACAAATAAATAATTGATTGATTGATTGATTGAATGAGACCTGTACTCTTCCTTCTATGGAAGAGGTCTATCCCTGTTGGGAACTCTAGGAAGCCTAGAAATCTTGAAGATTCCCTGGGAGCCTTTTTTTTGTTGTTGTTTTATCATTTTACTATGTTTTCTTGCTGCTTTCACCAGGGGCTAAAGCTTACCTCTGCTGTCTCTCTGGGTAATTCAGGATCATCCTGTGTGTAGTGAAGTACATGCTGACGGGAGGACTTGTCATATGACCTGGCAATTCTATTTTTATTTGTCTTGTGCAGCAATCCTCGCCGAGAGCTCGAAAACCTCACTTTTTATGTCTTCAGCGTGGGCCTCTGGCAGACCACGCAGATTCCATCTCCTGCTCTGTATTGTCACTTATCTCCTGCTGCTGAGAGACCTGGTATGGCACTTTGTCTTTTTTTCAAGGGTGATGAAATGATTTGACAGTGCCTTCAGTGCTTTCAGAATATCAGCTTTCAAAAACTGTCCTCTACCTTGTTCATCTTTTCTTTTCTCTGCACCTTTTTCTGGGCTCAGTTTCTGGTCGGTGTGTCAGGTAGAGGCCTGCGATGACACTCAAACGACATGGCTTCAGTGTCCATTACCAGGATTCTGCCTCATTACTGGAATCCCTTTTTGTAATCCTCACCTGATGAAAGCTTTAGCTAAATCAACAAAAGAGATAAAAGCAGTCGAGCTCGTCAGCTCTGTTTAGTTTGCGTAAAACACCGTCCAGCAGAGGCTATCTGGATGACAAGCACATTTTTATTTTATTTTTCAGAGAGTACATCGCTGAAGCTTCTGTTAAAGTTTTTAAAGTAGGTCCAACATCAAGTCTCATTAATGGGAGCTGAAGATTGTGTTTGACCTCACAAAATTGTTGCCAGTTGCATCATCATGTGGTGCAATCCCCTTTCCAGCTCTTCATTCCAAACAAAGTGGAGATGGAAGACAGATGAGTTCTTTTGGATGAGAGGTTTTAAAAAGACAGAAGCTAGTCCTGTGTCAGTGCCTCATTCACTTTGCCCCATGTAATAAACACTCAATACTCTATGGTGAGCAGTAGGCCAATGAATTGTCATTGTTTTGCATCATCACTCACAGCTGTAATTTCAAATCTATCAAAGATAAAGCAGTGCATTGTGTGATTTTTTCCATCTGCATTCTTCTCCATGTTTTTTATATTGAAACTCTCACTCAGCTGTTAGCAAAAAGCATTGACATAGACATAGTGCGTCGGGCTTTGAGGCCAATTTTCGTAGTGGCCAAACAGTGTAATTACACCATCACATGACACCATGTGGCTCAAAAAGACTTTCTCCGATCGACTTATATGGCAAAAGAGTCCTCTGCAGATCAGAGAATACATTTTTCTGAGCATCAAACCCCCCCGAACTAGTCTCGCCACCAGACAATCAGAGATCTCCGCCTTCTGATAGTCTGGGGACACTCCTTTCTAAAGTGTGTTTAACACACCGGCGAAAACAGCCGGCAACAAAGCAACGCCTCTTGCATTTTTGAAAAGGACACGCACTCCCGGAAATGTGCGCTCCGCCTTTTCTCGTCCGCAAGGAAACAAACACACAGAGAGCTTGAAAATGGATGCCGAGAGATTTAACTCCGTTTTATCAAACGTGTGCTCAGTCCACAAGATTGTGGAAATGAAGGACTTACAGCGACTTGAGCCATTTTGTA
>NC_065527.1:3929095-3938864 GCF_006386435.1 Epinephelus moara
TTTAGTCAAACCATACAGTTTGAAAACGAGGCGCGGCTCCAACTAGAAAACAATGTTTTGATGCATTGGATGTGCTGAATGTGCATATTAAGGCAGTACAGGAGGAGGTGCACATTAATAATCCTCCAGGACTGTAACATGCTCATGTTTAACCCAAACAATGTGTCATGTGACTGCAGTTGCTTCACATCCAGGTCGGAACACCTTCTTACCACAAACCAACCGCACTGAGGGGGCAAACAAACTTGAGTTTGACTGGACCGAACCAAACAGAGCAGGTGTGAAAGCAGCCTTAAAGTTACAACGATAGAGCAGTTGTACTGTATTTCATGGATTGATCTCACTTTTCTTTTTTCTGTTTGTTTGTGTTTTGATGGTGTAATTTGTCTCTATGTGATTTGTTGTGGTGTAAAGATGATGTTTCATATTGTGAGGTTGTCTTTATTCTCAAATTAGTGCTGATAGAATCGAACTTCCTTTTGTGTGATTTTATTTTTCCAACATATCTTTTAAGTGGTCGCATTAGGCTGCAATTAATCTGACAATTCTGACACACGCTAAAATGGTGTAAAAGAAAATAAAAAACATCGGCACAAAACTGAGGAGACTTCAGATGAAATGCATTTCCCTTCATGCTGTGGATAAAAGACGACAACCTATCACCGCTCTGCACAGACAGCTGAAATGCACGTTACACAAACACGCTCACATATGCATTTCGTCAGAGCGCTGGAGCACAGAGTCGGCCATGTTGCAGTCGAGCAGTGAGGCAGTTTTTTTTCGGGGTTCAGTGCCTGGAGCAAGACATGCCATAAATGTGATGTGGTTTTCACGCTCACTCTCTCTCTCTCTGTCGTCTCTGTGTCTCTCTGTCATTGTGATGCGTCTGTCTCCCTCTGGCTGTCAGCTCCAGGTGAGACAGGTGACTGCTGTTTTTATATATCCATCCATCCATATGGGACGGTATATCCAGACAGAATGATGACACATATCTCCATGGAAACACAGCTATATCTATCCTCGACACAAATTCTGCCACCTCTCTGTGTCACACACACACACACACACACACTCTCTCTCTCTTTCAATAGCTTGTCCTCTTCCACAGACGATTGAAACCCCTTAAATGTCCGGACCCCTGCTGAGAGCCCTCTGCATGTAGGATCTGCATACAAACTGCTCCCTTCCCAACCACACACACACACACACACACACACACACACACACACACACTTGTGCTACTTAATAAATTGTGTTCAGCCACTGGCCTGCTGTGCCCCATGGGTCAGTGTGCGGAGCAAAGAGACATTAATCATTCTGAGGGAGTGTGTGTAAGCAAACACTGGCTGAGCATCAGCACCCTGTGTCTTTTGTGTGTGTATTTGTACAGCGTGTCGCCAAGTTTCTCTGTATATACGTGTACACACACATATGGTTTGCCAGGTGTATGTTTGTTACACTATTTCCATACAGACTGAGACGTCTCCTGGTTTTAAAGCGCGTTTTACTGTGTGTCTTCATGTGTCTGAGGTAAATGTCGATCGAGCTGTCTGCCTGCCCCCAGGCCTCTTCCTCCATCTCCATCCCCCTTTACAGCGAGCCTGTATCTCTTCACCACAGCTTTATTGCTTTGTCCTCTCCTCCTTCGATTCCACTCTCCATCTCTGCACTTCCCTCTCATTTGTGTGATGCTTTGTGTGCCTTTGTGTCCCCACTTTGGCTCGTACAATTCATTTCACTCGCTCATCTCCTCCCTGTACCACTTTCCACTGAATGCTTTTTTTTTTCTTCACCCTCCTTCAATCTCACTCCCTCACATGCATTATCTATTAGCTGTGGCTTGTCAGGGCTCCAGTCCTGTGTAATGGGAGACAGGCGGGGCAGATTGTGCGGCGTCACATTAATTTGCCGTGGCTAACTGTTCGTACACCAGAGCAGAAATCAATGTGCCAACTCCAACCTTTATCTCCCCAGTGTCATCACGGCTGACACGAGTACACCAGTTGCCCT
Source organism: Epinephelus moara (assembly GCF_006386435.1). Taxonomy (NCBI): domain Eukaryota; kingdom Metazoa; phylum Chordata; class Actinopteri; order Perciformes; family Serranidae; genus Epinephelus; species Epinephelus moara. The sequence continues at coordinate 3,931,106 of NC_065527.1, forward strand.
TTCCAGCAGCCACCATTTCCTGTGTCTGCCAGCCCATACTCACATCACCACAATACATCTTCACGAGTTTTTCCTCCTGCAGAAAATTCTGCTTTCTGCCCAACAGTTCTACTCTCTCATTTATCAGAATCTCACCTTTTAGCCCTGCTAGTGCCCTAATGTCAGTCTGCTGCAGAGGTATGGATTAGAGTCACATGACTTGGACTTGAGTCAGACTTGAGTCACAAATTTGCTGACTTTAGAATCGACTTGAAAACATTTAAACTTAGACTTTAACACCAATGACCTGTGACTTCACTTGGACTTGAACCTTTTGAATTGAAAATACTCAGTACCTTCCTTCAAGCCCAAAGGTTTAAAAGTATGTTATTTAAAAATTGTTTCAGCAATCAACTCATTTCCTTGAGTTGAATTAAGTTGACACTTAATTCCCCATATTCATTTTGTTTGGACCAATCAAACAGCATCCAATCAAGTTATAGGAAAGAAAGAAAGAAAGAAAGAAAGAAAGAGATCTAACGTCACATTACTGAGCGCCAGTTGGAAAAAAAATGGAACTTAAGATCATTTTGTTTGTGTAATAAAAAACTGTGCAGTGGAAAACAAAAATCAATTGCAGTATGCAAAATGTGGGACTTGTCGGTTTTGACCTGGGATGTGATTTGGGACTTGGGACTTAACTAAAGAATTGCCTGTCTTGACCTGGGGCTTATCTGTCTTGACTCGGGGCTTGACTCAGAACTTGAGTGCAAAGACTTGAGACTTACTTGTGACATACAAACAATTACCTGGTCCCAACTCTGGTCTGTTGGTCCGTCCACCATTCTGGGCCAGTCTGTTAAAATGGCAAAACACTTGTTACAGAGTGCACTCGACATGTTCAGGACTAAAGACTCTAGGTTTAGGTTATGGGACAAGACTTGGGACATGGCTGTCTTGATGTGGGACCTGACTTGGGACTTGATTTGGGACTTCTCTGTCTTGACTTGGGACTTGACCTGGGACTTATCAGTCTTGACTTGGGACTTCACTTGGGACTTGAGGGTGAAGACGTGAGACTTCCTTGTGACATGCAAAACAATGACTTAGTCCCAACTCTGGAGTGGGTCCATCCACCATTTCGGGCCAATCTGTTAAAATGGCAAAACATTTGTTACAGGGTGCATTATGACATGTTTGGGATTAAAAACTCCAAGTTTAGGGCGTGGAACTTGATTTAGGACTTGTCTGTCTTGACTTAGGGCTTGACTTGGGTCTTGACTTGGGACTTAACTAAAGAATTGTCTGTCTTGACTTGGGACTTGACTAGGGATTTGTCTGTTTTGACTTCAGATTCAGCTCAGGACTTGCCCTCTTGACTTGGGACTTATCTGTCTTGGTTTGGGACTTGACTTAGAACTTGAGGGCAAAAATTTGAGACTTCCTTGTGACATGCAAAACAAGGACTCGGTCCCAACTCTGGACCGTTGGTCTGTCCACCATTTCGGGCCAGTCTGTTAAAATGGCAAAACATTTATTAAAGAGCGCATTACGACATGTTTAGGATTAAAAACTCTAAGCTTAGAACATGGGACTTGACTTGGGACGTGTCTGTCTTGACTTAGGGCTTGACTTGGGACTTGACTTGGGACGTGTCTGTCTTGACTTGGGACGTGAGAGCAAAGACTTGAGACTTACTTGTGACCTGCAGAAACAATGACTTGGCCCCACCTCTGGACTGTTGGTCCGTCCACCTCTTGGTCCGGACTGAAACAGGTCCACAGCTGCAGAATGGATTATCATGTTTTACAGTGAGCAGGTAAACACTTCTGCTTTACTGTAGACTCTCTCTGATCAGTAAAGTCTCCCACCGCGCCTCATGTTTTTTTCATGATGCAAAATTGTCAGACGCATCCGCTCGCACCTTCAGAAATAAGGATAATTTCACTTCCTTGCCTGTGAATGATCAAGGGAACCACACAGCGTTGATGTCCAATGTTCTTGTCATCCTGTCCCTCGATAAAATCAAAGTGCTTGGAATACTTTCACAGAGTAAGACTAATTACGCTGGAAACAAATCAGGAGATCGAAGCAGCATTCTGATACTGAAGGAATAGTAATAACACATTTTCTAACTAATATTGCTGAAAAGGAAACTCATTACACTCCTTAATAGGGGAAGAAATATGATTACCGAGTCTCTGTACTGTCAGCACTCCCAGTCTGGGTGTTTTGCTCATTGCACTTACATGTCTGTATGCTTTGTGTGTGAGAGCTTTCAAGTGTGTAAAGTATGCATGTCTTGTCCTTCAGCGGGGCTCAAAAGAAGTGTTTTGATGAAGTAAGCATCAAACACCTAGGCTCTCCACATGCCCTGCTTATCAATAAAAGCTTTTAATCAGAGAGAATTGCATGAGAGGCAGGAAGTATTTCAGCCTCTGTTATGTATTTCATTACTTAGCCATCAAACTGGACGAGGCGGGCGATGGTGCAGCATGAAACCGTCAGAGTTTTTGTTTATTTTATCTCCCCATGTGGAAGCAGCCGGGATGAAGGCAGATGCCAAGTTAGGAGTTGAGCTTACTTACTAACTCTATTCCTTTTGAAGTGAATTAAAGAATGTCTCTTCATCATTTTTTTTTGTAATGAAATATTTAATTCCACCAAGACTGCGAAGAGATTAATTAAAATGGTGACTTTCAAGCGAAATGTTCTTTTCTTCTTCCCTTTTCATTTTATTGTCTGTGATTAGGAATGTTCTCTTGTACTTGGGGAACACAGGGAATATTTTTCAGCTAACTAGAAACTTCTGTGGGAGAGGCTGAGCTGATTTTAGAAATGCTGACTTATTGATGTGTTTGCTTCATGTCAATTATTGATGGGCACTGAAATGCATCATTCACTGGTTTATATTTCAGCAGGTCTGAGGCTAACTTACTACATGAGTGCTGTAAACTTCCACAATCAGGACGATGGACAGCAGCCACACAAGACTTAAACTCGGCGAGCGCTAAACAAACTTGACCCACACAGGCCCAGAATAGAGAAAAGGAGCACCACTGATGACGCTGCCACTTCTGTGGAAGGTTAACTTGGCCTTTGTCCCAGAACAAAATGTCTCCAAATGCAGTCACTTTCATCCTGAATATTTAAATAAATCATAGTCCTTAGATTTTAAAGGTGGGGGACACACACTTAGTACAGGCACGAATCCTCAAAAGGGCTTTAGTTTTTCAGATACCCCTACAAGAGGTACAACAAAACACGTTTCTTCAGAATTTTGATATGTCTCATTCATAAAAAGGATAGTCGTAACAAAAATATTTTATACAACAAAATACTGCAAAAGGTGATTAAACTGACTCACTACATAGACGAAAAGGTGCATACTCACATGAATTTGCAATTGCTGCATATTTCAAAGCAAATTTCAGGCTATTAGGGTAAAAACTGTGACTGCCAACCAACCAACCAACCAGTCAATCAATGAATGAACCAACCAACCAACCAACCAACCAATCAGTCAATCAATGAACCAACCAACCAACCAACTAACCAACCAACCAATCAGTCAATCAATGAACCAACCAACCAACCAACCAACCAATCAATGAACCAACCAACCAACCAACCGAACGAGCTACAGAACTGCTGGTGGCAGCTAATAAAACTACCGAGGTGATGATGGAGTCACCTACTTAATCTCATGTACTCTGCATATCAATAGGACATATCAAATGAAGAGCTATAAATAGATTAAAGTAAAGTAAAATTAACTGGTAAGATTGTGTGAGACCCTCTTTCCAGGTCTTCTTTTCCTAACCTTAACCTGTTTAGAGATGAGAGGAGTCAGTTGTTATGGATATCTAACCTTAACCCAACCTTTGACCTGTTCCCTACCCTTAACATGCTTAGAAATGGAAATTAAACCTAGCCACAGACCTCCTCTCTAACCCTTAGTTGCCCCTCTATTCATTCCTTAATTGGTTAGTTGTTATTTTTTCAGTCAAATCAGTCTTATAATATGTTTTTTTTTTTTTAATTTTGGGGTTAAAATTATTTCAAACTGTTACTAACAGCAAGAGAAACTGTATTTGGACAAAGACCCATGCCAATACAATTTCATCACTCTCGGAGCCATGATTTTAGACCCCTAATCTAACCCGTGTCTTATTAGAGAAATACAAAGCTGGGGAGCATCTTTTTCAGTTTCATATTATGTGCTATAGAGATGAGCTGGAGAGCATAGGACCTTTGAAGAGCACATGTAGAAGTGGGGAAAGTCAAGCCCTTTGTCATGTTCCCATTATGTGCCATAAATATCTGGGGAACATTGGACCTTGGGAGCATTTCACCCTGGTAACATATCACTTTAGGAACATAGGACCTTCAGAACACAGGACCCTGGAAATATAGGACCCTGGGAACATCGGACCTTGAGAACATAGAAACCTCAGAAACAATGGACCCTGGAAATATAGGATCCTTGTAACATAGAACTGTAGGTACATAGGACTTTGGAAACATGGGCCCTGGGAAAATAGGAATTTGAGAAAATAGGACCCTGGGAACATATCACCTTAGGAACATGGGACCCTGGGAACATATCATCTTGGGAACATCAGACTTGGAAACTCTAGACCCCAGAAACATAGGACCTTGAGAACATAGAAACCTGGTAACATAGAACCCTGAGAACATAGGACCATGGCAACAAAGGACCCTGGAAATATAGGACCCTGGGAACATATCACCTTGGGAACATAGGACCCTGGAAATATAGGACCCTAGGAACATATCACCTTAGGAACATGGGACCCTGGGAACATATCATCTTGGGAACATAGGACCATGGAAACAAAGGACCCTGAGAACATATCACTTTGGAAACATAGGACCCTGGAAATATAGGACCCTAGGAACATATCACCTTAGGAACATGGGACCCTGGGAACATATCATCTTGGGAATCAGACTTGGAAACTCTAGACCCCAGAAACATAGGACCCTGAGAACATAGGACCATGGCAACAAAGGACCCCAGAAACTGTAGAAGCGAAAATCGGTGCCTGGAAGTGGGCCAGATGGCACCCGACCTCGTCTCCTACTTCTCCTGCAGATCGTCCTCTGATGTTGATCTAGTACCTTAGGTTCAGTTGGCAAATACTTAGAGAAACACTGGAGTCAAGTAGAATCAGGTGCAATCGAGTTTAATGTGTTCACAAGCAACAACACATACAACTCATTGAGTCAGGCTCCGGAGCGCAACTGAAGACTAGCTCTCAGTGCGCTCTCTTATATGCTGGTGAAGGTTCGAGAGGATCTCCACCTCTTTTCGTTAATCCTTCCCACTTAGACCCAAATTTATTGGTGGCGAACTTTTTCCTTTTGTCCAATCTTGAACAGGCCTGTTTCTAATGGTGTAATCACTTTCACTTTAGGCCTGGAATTTCCCAAATTCTCCACCCTTAGATCTGGGCCTGCTTTCACTTTATTTTTAAAAAAAAAAGGAAATCTGGGGACTTTTCCTATACAGTCCCCTGTACTTTCAAACACTGTGAGCTTAGAGTGTGTGTCATGCAATACAAACATTAAAGAGTGTGTGTGTGTTATTATTAAACGATACATGGTGTGGTGTATGTGTGCTGTTCAATATGAATGCATAACCTTGTGCTGTGAATATATGAACTTGTGTAACATTGTTTTTATCACACATGGATGCATAACAAACAGCTTTATAGGAACTTGTAACTTAAAACATGGTTATATGAATTTCACTCTTAATCAACTTTTGCAGTTTAATACTTTTATCTGATTTAAGATTAAATCTTACACTACAAAACATAGGACCCTGAGAACATAGAAACCTGGTAACATAGGACCCTGAGAACATAGGACCATGGCAACAAAGGACCCTGGGAATATAGAACACGGGGAACAAAGTACCCTGGTAACATTGAAATGACCCCTTCATAATGCCTAGAAAACATCCCCCTCTGTAAGAGCAAGGCACAATGAGTCACATTTTGATCATGCAGTGTAAACCATCTCTATACTGCATATTATTCCTCTTTGTGTGGTGACTATATTCAAACCTTTCAGTTACAGAATTTGCATATTGTTAGTATGTAGTGTGAAGAATTCAGATGTGGTTTATGAATTTAGCGGCTGTATGAAAGCATAATGCTGCACAAAGATTTGCTTTCTCTATGCATCGTCAACCAGCCGGCCCACCTCCCACCACACTTATACACTATACACACACACAGACACACAAACACACATCTCTGGTACAGTCATGCATCAGAATGAGAAACGGCAAGGTGTCCTAATCTTAACGGGAGGGAGTGGGGGGCATTTGTAATTTCTTATCCGCCGCTAATTACAGCGGTAACAAGACCCAGGAGAAGTGACGGCTGCTGGTTTAGACGTCTGCCGGCTTGACAGCAGGGTTAATTAACAGCCTTCCACCAAGATTAAGATGGGACGAAAACTAAATAGATCAAGATACACACATAGTCGAGTGCATGCACACATAAGCAAGCACTAATGCAGGCACGTGCATACACACACACACTAAATAGCCCTTCCACTCAGACCTTAGATTAAGATAGCCACACTATGCCATCTATTTCAGCCGAAAATCTGCCTCCCGCTCGGTTGGACCGGCTCAGCAGACACGCAGCCTCGGATCTAATGCATTCATTCACGCACCTGTGTGACTTATTGATACTGGCACATGCACGCGAGAATCGCTTTGTTGATCCTCGGAATATGGCTCATGAGAGAAAGCAGAGAAGTAAATGGCATTAGGGGGCTGACAGCTACATGGCTGCAAACCCTTTAATGCTCATGTTGTATTCCCCCGCTGAGCACATACAATGATCCTATCCATCTTACCTCTCTCTGTAATGTCATAAAGTGCAGCTCCGGGTCTGAAAGATTTGTCTAAGCCCTGCCTAATATGTCCCCATCTCCACCTAGCCGGGTGGTAAGTGCGTTCATGCAGACACACACACACACACACACACACACACAAACACACACAGACTCTCACTGCCAGGTTAATGTGGCACCACATTCATTGGGCTGTAGCGTGTGTTGCCTCCCTTACCAGCTGTCCTAATGTAACTCCTTTAGAAGACTCCATTTGGACAGAGAGCCCGCATGAATAAAAGAAAGCACTTTCTCCCAGCACTCCCACCCTGTGCTGAACCCCCTCCATGCTGCTATCTTTGGCCTGCAGGGTTAGGAGATTGGAACCTGGAGACACGCTGTTGGTGTGTTTTGCCCCACAAGGACACGGGAGGGCTGGAAAGAGAAAGAGACACAGGGAGAGAGTTTGTCACATCACTGTCAGTTATTGTCAATGATTAATTCAACAAAAGTGTCAAAACACAAGTGCAAGTACTGCACATTTCAGAAACATGCTTTTATGTTAAAAAAACAACAACATCCGTCTGGTGTGATTCAATAATAATAATACTACTAAGTTTACGCACAGATGTGAGTGTGGTCAATCTTTTCATCAACAGTATCAGCACTGAACCAGTCTCAGAACCTTTTAGCTTTTAGGGCCGATGTTACAATGACGTCAGTTTGATCGAATATAATGCTCCGTTTCTTCCACCAACAGATGAAGAACATGAAGTGTGCGCTGCACATGTGAGCATTTTTGATGATGGCCTCCGTCCAGTCCTTTGGTCTTATCACATTTAACCATAGTTGTCTTTGTTTTTGTTGACGGGCAGTGGCGGCTGGTTTTGAGCCATGACTCCTT
>NC_065527.1:3938997-3956975 GCF_006386435.1 Epinephelus moara
TTCACATATGAACACCTTTCATACCACATTTGAAGCTTAAATGCGATCGCCAGAAGTAAAAAGCTAACATTAGGCTTTAACGGACTACATGACTACTCCACGGTCGCATGACTCTTGACGTCACCGCCACTAAGTTTTCAACTGATTTCGGCCGCTTTATTTTAAAAACATTGTATAATGGGAAATTTAAGCTAAATAAGAAGCTGTAATGGCGGACTGCCAGCACTCTCGCCTGTTCGGGGGTGATGACGTTTAATATCCCCGACAGGGTTTGTAGTCATATTGAGCAACTTGTTAGCAACCGCCTTTTTTACAACACGTAAAAGCTTCAAAATTCACAAGTTGGGTATTTACTGACGTGTTTTATGTCGTAGAACAAAACCTGAAACTTGCTTAAGCTTTTGTTAACCACAGACCTTATTTGAGGCATTTTACCCAAATCCCATTCAAAAAACATATTGACTTTTAGACGAGAGAACCGGAAAAGCGCTAACGGAGTTCCGGGTTTACTGGCACACTCTATAACACAACAAGACAAACACATTTTAAGACTCCTATGTAGCCTACAGCCCTCTGGGGAAGAGGCAGTTGCACCTCCAGGTAACAAACTGACATCATTGTGACGTCGGCCCTTAAAGGGTCTATAATATAAGAAAATAAACTACATCTGTTTTCGTAAATTATTATGTACAGTTGCTATATAACAGTGGTTTGCCTGGGCAAACAGAAAGGCAAACACGTCTGCTGCAGAGCTGTGTACAAGGCTCCAATGTACCATGTGAAAGGAGTCTATAGCCTATTTTTAGCGGGTGTTCCTGCATTTGAAAAACCTGCTTACATGCACAAATTTTGGTAGAAAAGGGGTATGACTTTTCACAAACCCATCAGTAGTGACTAATGTATCCATCCTGTCTACCATTTTCCTCAGCACAGAAACTGTGGAGGCAATTTTTAGGAACAGTCAACTAAACATTTGTCATTTGAAGCAATAGGTCAGTCTTATAGTTGTTATTTCTCTAAATTGACTCAGCCTCTATAGCTGCTAAAGTCTTGTCCCATTTTTGTTCATACTCAGCTCTGAGTAAAGGACGTCGCCATTAATCCCGTCTAGTTCTGATAGGTTGAGCCATTTTTCCAACCAGGAAAATGTGCGAGCAGTCAATGAGCGCAGCGTCGCACTATTGGATCACTGAAAAAATCAGACATGGGCAATGATTCAGAGGTCTGCAAACCAGGCTAAATCCATACCATTCAGGCCACATTCCAACCAGATGAGGCCTTTATCTAGGCTATGTCTCCCAGTGGCACACTGTCTCTCTCCTGTGCACATTCTGATTCATCCGCTGTGCGAGTGGTGCTGTCTGCGATGTATAATGCAAAGCTGAAGGAGGGCCCGTGTGGAAAGAGGAAGGAGTCCTTGGTCCCGTTAGGAAGAATAAGTTGCAGCGGCATGTCTGCTAACAGTTTCCTACATTAGCACCCCCAGAGAGTCATGCCTCAATGACAGCGCTGTGCTCAAAGAGGAAGTGGGAGAAAGGGACCAGGCAAAATGGGCGAGAGAGGTAGGCAGGGAATAGAGTGAGTTGTGTGACCTTAAAGCAAAGGGAAAAAAGCTGCCGGAGAAAGCTGCCGGAGAGAGGGAAGGGCGGACGAATGAGGGAAGACAAGTTTGGAAGTTGTGGCGGCGCTGGGAGGGGGAGATGGAGTGGCCACCGCGCCTGTCGATAAGGACACTGAAAAAGAGGAGAGAAAGAGCGGGTTATAAAAAGAGAAAGGGAGGGGAGGAGAGGGCGATGACAGGAGGGCTGGAGATGAGTTGGAACAGCGGGGAGGAGGGGGAGAGAGCGATGTCTGAGATTGAAATGCAGAGAGGAGGATGGAGGAGGGGGGGTGGGTGGGGCTGAAAGTTTCATGAGGGTGTCACTATGGAAGCACTGAATTTTTCTCACACCATCTGTGAAAGAAGCATTCCTCTGGGGCGGCTGAGGCAGAGCTTATGTGTGTATCAGAGTGTGTTTGCGTGCTGCGGTGTGTGTTCGGAGGACTCGAGGAGGTCTGTCTGGCCAGAGGATGCGTTTTCCGTTATTCACATATCAACAGTGGAATCAGGGGGAAGACGAGGCCAAAATGTAAGCACAACAGAAAGAGACAGAAGTATCCGTGTGTCCCTGCTCTCTGTCTGCGTAATTCGTGGCCTTCAGCTCCACAATACATTTCAATTGTGCTCTCCTAAAACCCCTTTTTCTATTTCACGCTGCTGTTCAGCATCCTCCACAGCAGCCCTGTGATCTCTCTCATGTCCAGTTTCACTCGCCTACCGTTACAAAGAGTCCTGTTTTTCCCTCCTCCTCCTCCTCCTCCGCCGCAGGAACTCATGTAACAAAACGCATTTAGCCTGTAAAAAAAAAAGCTAAATGAGGAAGGTCTGAGGCCTATTTGTCGTTAATTGGCACAGTGCAACCATAGATTACGGAACATGACAGTGTCTTTTTCAGAGAAATCTATCCGCCATGACCTCTCTGGCACTATTACAGCAAGGTCAGAGAACACAGAGGGAAACCAATCAATACAATATTGAGTGCCAGAGCGGACCAAGTCTGGTGCAGGGGGGAGAAAGAGGGGATGAGAAGAACGAGGACAGGGACACAAAGGGGGAGAGAAAGTGGATTGCAAAGGGAGCGGAGGGAGAAAAACTTGGAGAGTGAAAACAGGGATAAAATAAGACTTGAGACAGAGGGATGACCAAGGAGAGGGAGAGGGAGGGGAAGGGACGGAGAGGCAGGGGAGGGGAGGGGGGGGGCACATACAGCAGGAGATTGCAGGCTGCGGATGAAGGATTGAAAGAGGTAGAAATGGAGGAAAGAGAGGAAGGCCCTGAAGGTGGCTGCAATCTTGCGGGTGGCAGGAATATCAGTCTACAGCAGTGCCACGGGCACAAACACACAAACCGACACCCGTGGATGACTGCTGAGTTTGAGAGATGGTCAGTCTGGGGAGAATATTGTGTAGCCACAGGCACAAACACATATTGCCCCAGGGAGGTATCTGATAACACTGTATACAGTAAACTGTGCACTGAATCCTGCATGGTGGTGTTTGTAGAGTGTGTACACGTGTGTGTGTGTACATGTGTGTGTGTAAGTGCATATATTTTAGTGTGTGGTGGTTGTATTGTGTAAATGTCAGAACCCAGAAAACACAAAGTATTAAGTCCTAATTATCCATCATGACATTGTTCCACCGATTATAAAATCCTGGGCTGACACCGATTTTAGAATAATAATTTGGCAGATAGCCAATAATGACTTCTTTGTTGTTGTTTATTTTGTATTTATTGTTATTTATTCCCCCTTTGTGCCAAGGACACAAAGAAATCTTTTATAGAATATACAAAAATTGTATTAATAACTAGGGCTGCCCCCTGACTAAGACTTTTCCTAGTCCACCAATAGTCATCATCAGGGTCCATCAGTGGACGAGTCTTCTGCATGTTTCTGATATGAATGTAATGATTAAACCGTACTAATGAACCTTCATTAATATAGGCCTATATTTTATCTCCAAGTGCACGTCACACACTGAGCGAGCCGCCTGTTAATGACGCTGTGGGCTAATGGGCATGTAGCTACTTCCATGTTTCAGATGATACGTCATGTTTGTAGTCGACCAATGAAGATGAGTTTACATATCACCTTGGGTTCGTCCTTCACCTTCTCAAAATGATCCCACACTTTGGATTTCCTGCCCGACATGTTATTAACTAGCCTGTGGAATAACCGCAGGTACCAGCCCTGGAGATTAGAGGCCGGACACATGCTGCTAGCCTATTTACCTGAAACCCTGAGTGCAGAGCTGATCTTCTTCCAGGAGCTGTTTACAAGTGTGTAGGCCTGTTTTCTGTGGGACAGATGTAAAGCTCTGGGTAGCCCTGCACTGACATGATCAACTTTTCTGTTTATCAGACTGAATATTTGATGTAGATAGATAGATATCTGTCGGCTGTGATTGGTTTGTAACCTGACTCCTGTCGGAGTGCTGAGCGTGGACACTTCATGACCCGCCCTGCTCTACCTCTGATTGGCTTAATTCTTCCCCTAAACACTTTTACTTCTCTTGCCTAAACTAGCCCCTCCAGAGTTTTGCAAGTTTCAAGTTCAACTCACAAAAGTTGAACCATGATCGGACAAAATTGCAAGGTTACGCTGAATTTAGGGGGACTGGTTTAATATGCATTTATTGTTACAATCACATCACAATATCCTGTAGGGGCTGCCGATACCTAACCAACCCAGTCAACAAAGGCAACAAGTATTAGCCAGTCAGAGGAAGAGTCGGGCTGGTCTGCCTCTGCCATAAATAATTGTTTTTCAACACAGATCTGTTGTTCACAGTGTGGCATTATCAGAGGAAAAATAGGGCGGCCTCCCCTCATGCGTCGATAGTGACTTCACTGTGTCCTTTTGTCCTGAAGATCCCTGTTTGTCCAAAACATGTTTTCTTTTGTCCCTGGGGACAACAGGAAGCTGTTACTGTCGAGCCCTGCTTTTAAGCCCACGCAAAATCAATGTGACAAATCGGCCACTGCTATCAGTGAAAGTCAGCTTATTTGCCGATAGGCCGATGGCAGCCAGCAAGGCGGATATTGCTGAAAGCAATATTCAGGTGATAAATCAGGGCATCCTGTACAGCCATTGAAAAAGTTTACATGCACAAAATATTCCAGTTTTTGCCATTATTCCAGAGAAGACAACTCCCACTGATCTGTTGACATGGCTAATGAAAATAAATATTCTAATTTTCTCCATAACATGCAGCCCCGCAAACTAACATCATCACATCAAAATATGGAAAAGTGAGACTGTGTCCTGAGACTGTTTCTGGAGTTTTTCTCTGTTGGACCACGCGTTCACAGCCTCCATCTTTCATCCCTTCAACCACCTTGCTATTCAAGTCTTTCATAATGTTTAAAAGTCTGTGTTTCTCCTTCTGATCTGAAATGTGGGCTTTTCTTTTGGGCATGCATCTCCACCCCACGGCCCTGCAAACTGTTGGCTGGTTGGTTTGCGTACAATTCATCCATGACAGCACACAGAGCCAACCACAAACAGACAAGAGGCCATGTGTCACAGACTGCGGTAAAAAACCCAACTGAGACGCAAACTCTGAATGCGCTGTTACATGCCCAAAGAATGTTCCTAATACCAGAATATCCTACAAGTCTTAATCTGAAAATGCTTCATTGGGAAAAAGGCCTAATTCAGGACATCCCAACAGAATATGCTGTTTGCTGTCATATTTGGAATAATGGTGGAATATCAGAAACGTAGCCATCGTTGGGCTCTACATGACGGCTGTGAGTGTACTCGTGTGTCGTGTGTGCACATTTCACATTTGTCCTTTTTCACCTTGTCCTATAACAGATACATTACGCAAAATAATAACCATAAATACTCCTCTCTGTTTGAATTCTGTTCATTCTCTTTTTTACCGTCGCGCTCACACACTCTCACACACACTCGGCTCCCCCGCTTCCTCTCTCGTAAAAGTACACTCCACGCCGGCCCAGCAGTGCTCGAGCGAGATTCATGTGTGTTTTGAGGTTGGAACACAGCTAAGGCTGTTTCCTGCAACCACCTGTTCTCCCTCTAGGAAGAGACGGAGAGACAGAGAGAAATGGAAACCATATAAAGTTAGGAGGCTGCAGAGAGAGAGAGAGAGAGAGAAAGGCAGAGGTTAGCAAGAAAGGTAGAGAGCTGGAAAGTTTTTAAAGAGCAGCGAGATGAAGGGGAGCTCAAATAAAACAAGAGACGGAATAAAGAATGTTGGAACGACAAAGATAGAGGTAGATGAGAGAGGTTTCACATTTCAGGCTGGAGAATAGAGATATAAAGACAACACATATTAGCGCATGTGTGTGTGCGAGTAGCAGATAACGAGGCGGAGTGTGAGTGCTCTGTGTTTACTCTAATTAACTACATCAATACTGTCAGACAGCTTTTCAGGCTTTGATCAGCTCCCGGAGCCTGCCAAAAAGTCTGCAAAACACACCCGTCAATCACAGCCATCGCGCCTTTATGCTAATCTTATTCTAAAAAAACAAAACAAAGGAGTGGCAAAGTGATTAATTTACTTTCTTGGAGTGAGACGAGCGTCGCTGGTCAAGTCCTCAGAATGTGATTCCACCCTCATTCCATTCCGCTCCCGCTCCACCCGCGCCTCTTTCACACTCATGACATCCATTACCTTTTTTCCCTCACACACATACACACCTATGTACACATGCACCGCTGGCCCGACGTTGAATATGTAAATCGACATCTGCTCCAGTACCCAATCTCCAGCCCTCACCATGTGTCTGATATGCTAATGCAGCCAACACAGTTTCTTCACTCCACATCTTCCCCTCCTCTCCCTTCCCTCTGCTTCCTCTCCTCGGTGCTGGCTTACCCCGAGCCTGCCAAGGATGAGGCAGAGGAAGGGGGGAGAGAGGAGAGAGGTGCTTCAAACAAAACCTGATAATGATGTTATTATGGATGGATGTTACACACACAAACAGGCATGTGAGCAACAGCGAGAAGCCGGGCTTATTAGAGAACAATGGCGGGGAATCCAGGAGAGATGCTGAGTGTGGGAGGAAGGACAAAGCTCCAACTCCTCTGGCGCTCCCGGTGCTTCTCTCTCGTTAACCGCGCGGACCGCTTTTCACCGACAACTTATCAGCCGTAATGAGCTCAGAAGGTTGACACCTCGCAGTCATATTTGACACGCTGTCGCTGCAGCATATACACGCAAGTACACACAGTTCAAATGCACGTGCAGGCACTGCACCCGTCCAAATGCAGCCATCACATTTGCATTGAGAAGCAAGATGGATGGTGTCCTATTCCAGGGGCATTGTTCTCAGTCCAAGTCCAGGAGTGTGCTTTGATTTATAAAGGATGAAATGGGACGAGACCTGTTTCCCAGAGATCCCCAGTTGGCTGTGTTCACAGCTTTTTGCCGCTTTGACAGAGTTCTGAGTGAATACATGAATGCTAAACGACACTAGCTGTGGCTTTCCGCTTTGCTGGCTGCATGTGAGGCTCCGCTTGCTGTGAGGGGGCCCTGTTGCAAACGATAGGGGACAGTGTAGCGCCTGGGTGTTTATCCAAATGTTGTAAGGGGGTGAAACTCTGACACAAATTGGAGTCGTCCCACATAGCCACATAGCCTAGCTGCACCCCCCCCCCCCCCCAGAGATGCAGATGAGGACCATGTGTCTTTGTGCTGCGATAAAAGGATAGGAACAGGTACTAAAAATTATAACTCCTGAATCGAGTTCTCTCATTACACGGACCAAGCAAACACATATTTATCAAGTGATGATCTCGTTTATCAAGGGAGTGCATGACCTAGTTGGATCGCAAAATGAATCTGCGCTAATTTCCTCGAAAACATTTATCAGTTTGATCCTGGTTGCGCCGTGAAGATCAGTCTGGGTCGAAACAAGCAGTTGTCTGCATGTTGTACATTCACACAGTGGCCTGACGCAGCCTCAGATGTTATTTATTTCACATGATGAAACTTGCCTCTTAACTCTGGCAATTTCACAGAATCAGCAGGTCGCACAGAAATCCAGCCACATGAAAAAGACTTTGTCCTTCAGCTAAATAATGCAGCAGCAGTCCTTTTGGTTTACTAATTCAAGCATATATTAACATCATTAATATTAGGAGAAATTAAAATCACAGCAGCAAATTAGTGCCGGTCAGAGCCAGACTCCACAAACATGTTGCAATTCCCTTTGAACTTGTCTGCAGCTCTGAGCGATGGACAAAATAATATAAACACTACAGAAAAAAAGGGCTAACTTCGATGCAGCTAAGTGACAGAGGTGAAACATTCAGCCAGTCACATTCAGCTGAACGGCGATTAGCAGCGTCTCACCCTTAAAAGAGGCCTAACAATCAGCCCCTTTAGAGTCCAGCCAGTCTGATAGTTGGTGTCCAAACCTCAGGAGTGTTAGTCAGGAAAGCAGCACCTTTATGTTTTGCTCCAGGAAAAATGGACTGATGAGTAACAAGTTTCATATCATCCTTTGCATCTGATATCAAAACACATTGCAGCAGGGATCAAACGTTAGCACATAGGTGTAAGCATATCTGTGTTAGCTCTTATAAATAAAGAATCAACAGAAAGGCCACTGTCATAGATCATGTTTTGAATACATGAATTAAAAGTGCTGCTGCAGATGGCAGATGATCAGATCTTTGGCACAGAGTTACCATCCTGGTCTCACACTCAACTCGTCAGATGCTGACGCTTGGGCAATGGCGTTCAGCGCCAGATATCAAGGCACAAAGGCCACCCTTTGGCGTCAGTGTGAGATGCACCAGGCGGTGTCATTTTTGATTCTCCAAGCAACAGCCATAATAATAAGAGCAAAAAAGCCAAACAAACTCTGGACTGTGACCCAGGACACTGTTGTTCATCTCCCGTGTGAAACCAAAAGTCAATGGAATTATTTCAATAATGTAGCATAGTGCACGAGTATGTTTCATTAGTAACAAACGTACTTATTTTATGCCAAATCATGATGTTTTTTCTAACCTAACCACATGCCTTTGTTGCCTAAACCATAGGAAGTAAAGCTTAAACTAAGTAAAAGTATATACAAGTGTAATTTGACATGCCATCCCTAAGCGTCCAAAACTGATGCTGGAGGGTTACATATGGGCCTTTTCCACTGTCACTTTTGGCCAAGCCAAACCAAGCCATGCTGCGCAGATTTGCGTTTCTATTATCAGTTAAGACCTGCCGTGCCACGCCAAGCTGCGCCAGAGATAGATCTTCTCTGGAGTAGGTCCAAAATCCGGGCCTTCGGTCCTCAAGCGAGTAGCCGCGATGTCTTGCCGACTGTAGCCAACCCTCAACGATGCCCCTTCTCCCCCTGAAACAAGACTGTGTGTTGCGAGACTCTCCTCACCTCTGTCTGCAGGACACCAGAGAGAAAGATGTCTTTAAAAGGCTCTGTGTGTTCAGCTCTCAGTACGTCTGTAGCTTCTCACTGAATCTCTGTGGTTTGGAGTTTAGTTTCTCTCCTGCGTCCTGTTTTTACTTTACATATCTGCTTTATTTTACTGTTTCACGTTCGCTATGAGCTGTATTAGAAGCTGTGTGAAGTTGCTGCTTGAAAACTCAACATTTCCTTATTTTCCTGCTTCACAATAAAAGTTAAATCATAACAAAATAACAGGGACTTTTATTGTGAAGAATCTACAGGAAATGAAATGTGTTTATCACTTTGTTAGCAGCTTTTCTTCATTAAAGGAGAGTCTAATAATACGGCAGGGAAGAAGAGTAAAGTCAGAAACAGCCACAGTGAGATGTTAATGAAGAGCTGCAGACAACAGGCTCTTACTGCACCTCTGCAAACAGCTCACCTCCAACAGGTAAACTTCTTTTACCTGCCCTGCTGTGGAAAAACACATGCAGCAAAAATGACAGGGGACTTTAGCCGTGGGTCAACCAGCTGCTTTAAAACCTCATCACTCAAGACAAGCCGTCATCAGTTAAAGACACACCTTTAAGAAGGTGGCTCTGTTGTAATGGAGATGCAAATCCCTGCTGTGCTGGGCTGATGACCCAAACCAAACCAAACCAGCCCATGACTGTTGAAAAAGGGTTGTAGAGCGTCATAGTTTGAGGTGTAACGCCACTGCCGATGCATCAGTATTTGAGAAGTTGGGAGTGAGAATGTGTTGAAATTACCTATGGTGCTAACTCGCTAACAACTAGCTCAACTAGCGTACTCTGTGCTGTAGGCTGCTTGGAGTAATTTAGCTTCAGGGCTTTCTGCCAGAAAGCCTTTTCTTGGTTCAGTTTAGGAAAAAAAATCATGGTTTGGATGAAATAAATAAATTTCTGCCAAAAAGAGCTCAGAAGGCTAACTCCTCCCATGTGCATGTTGTAGCAGTAGCTTAATGTTTTCGTCATTAAAAGTTTCAAGTTAAAGGGCTTCATATGGAGATTGTGTGTAATGTAATGATACAGAATAACTGCGGTACATTAAAACCCAAATGAGTCCCCAGAGTGCACTCTGTATTTGGGATGAAGAAATATTGTACAAGCGTATGTCTAAACTCATTTATCAAGACTATTAGGAACAACAACATGACTAGCTGATCCCGGTGCTGTGCGGGAGAACTGATCTAATTAGCATGTTTGTAAGTCTCTGATTTTCTCTCAGCTTTGACAGTCCTTAACACTATCCGTTATATTATTAAGTTGGTGAAACATATGCTAAAATATAAGCAGTCACACACAGAAAACCTTAGAAGACAAAATATCACAGCAGAACTCTTCCTTGTCGCTAGTAAACATAACGTAAGAGGTGTTTGTAATATTTTGTCCAACCTGTTTACATCAATGTGTATAAAGCACTGAATATACACTGGCAGCTGAGTGTTTTGGCTAAGCTACTCCCAAACTTCCTGACTATGGATAATACAATCCTTAAAGAAACCCAGGCAGGATGTAGAACAAGTTACTCCACAACTGATCGCATCCTTCTCTGAAACATATCGGTTTGTAATGTTTTGCCTTTTCTGCTCTTTTATTGATCACAGCACAGCATGTGATACAGTGTGAGGGGATGGATTCTGGTACGAACTGCTGGAAGCAGATATTCAAGTCAAGTTCCTGGATATAGTAATGAATATGAGCAAAAATATCTGATCATTTTTTTATTATCTGATGAGAGTTAAGTTATGTGCAGTATTTAAATAATTGATGCATCATAAGTGGATACATTACACGCATCAGCTGCATAACATGGAGAATCAACGACAAAAAAATGTAAAGGCTTTGACAAAGGTGTGAGTATGTTGCACATGTGAGAGTCACAAGTCACTGTGGTGAAAATCAAGCAAGTCAAGTGGGGTCTAGGGGTGAACAGCAATTGGCAATATGGTTTTAGAGCCAATGGAACAACTGCTTTTGCACATCTTGAATGTGTGGAGGGAATATCAGCATTAAAAATATAGATAATATACAGTGGGTGTATTCTTGGATCTTAAAAATACGGAAATAGTGTGGTAGCACTTTCTTGGTTAAACAGTTACGTCGCATTCTCGGAACCCATCGGCTGTATTCGGCGTCTGACTTCCGGCGGACGGCGATACAGCCTCTGGGGGCAGACCCCCGATGTTTTGGCATTCCGGTTTAATTTGGGCGGAGAAGGCGAATTTCCGTTTCCGACTTCAGTTTATATATAAGTAAATATGCTGAACCATTGCGATGGATTCAGAGTTTGCAGTGACGCCAATTATGTTCCGCCTCGTTAGTTCACCGCATGGACCGTTTAACCTGGCAACAACTGCAGCCGGCTCAAACATGATTGATCAATATCACGCAGACTACAAACAGCCTACAACCAGAAACCAGGACTCTTCCGCTCTTCTTCCGGAGGCATTCACTGAATGTAGTGTCTGTATATAGAGACTAGTTACGTGGAGAACAGGTTTCAAAATGTACACATAAATAACCGTGATTCACAACTAATAAAAGATCACTTGCGGGGTTCCCCAAGGCTCAGTCTTGGGGCCATTGTTGTTTATGTTTTATATTAATAATAAATGTGAGGTTTCCCATATATTAAACAATTGTATTATTTGCAGATGACACAAATTTATTTTGTAGTGGTAAGAATTTAAAACAACTTTCAGATACAATGGGGAAAGAATTTGAAATGCTAAAAAGATGGTTTGATTCTATTAAACTAACACTGAACTTAAGTATACCCAGATATATAGTTTTTATTTTTTTTTTTAAGATTTTTTGGGGGGCATTTTTAGCCTTTATTTGATAGAACAGACAAGTGTGAGGGGGGAAGAGAGAGGGGGAGTGACATGCAGCAAAGGGCCACAGGCTGGAGTTGAACCCGCGCCGCTGTACATGGGGCGCCTGCTCTGCCACTAAGCCACAGACGCCCCAGATATTTAGTTTTTAGTAACCATGTAGCCAACTCAAACAGCAAACTTGTGATGAATAAAGTTGAAACTGAAAGAGTATGGGAAATAAAATTTGTATTTTGCTGGAAACCGCACATAAAATATATCAAATATCAAAACTTAAAAGAAGAAGCCATTACAACAAACTGGCTCAGACAATGCCACAAGTATGAGTTCATTTAAAAGATTTACAATTTGTTAAAATAAGTTCAACTCAGAACCAACAAAGGGATGTGTCAATCAGCAATGTCAGCAATGAAAGCAGTGCATGGATGTGTGGAAGGTGTAAAACCAAAGGACAGAATAAAGATATTATATTACAGGTGATGTTACACTGTTGGGTTAGGGGTTAGAGGATTTCCCCCTGAACACCGACCTGCAGAAAGACCCTGAGGCAGCTGTCAGAGTGAGTTTCTTACAACCACTGAACTGAATACTGTAAGTCACCACATCATCAAATCTTCACATGATCCCTTTTACTCCCAGTCTTTGTCCTACTTAAAAAATACATCACCAGAATTCTGACAGTGTCAACTATGATGGCTCATTTCTGAACATTAACACAAGTAAGCAGTGAAATCTGTGAAGTTTACGGTGTACCTGAGAGCGTCTTCTGACATTCAATAGCCTCATTGGAAATAAATGACACAGGTGAAAACATGTCACTGGCTTTTCTGATATTATAGAGGTCCAGAGTGAACGCCAGGAATGTTAACAGTTTTTTAAAGCATCGAAACCAATAAATAAGACAGGAAACTATTCAGTGAATGGTTTATGGCCTATTTCTTCATTAAGGAGAACAGGAAACAACCAAACTTTTTGGCGTGGTTGTCATAACAGCATTCTTTGATTTAACTCATCTTGCACATAAGGACCAGGGCTATTGACTGTTAATGAGTAAGCCACAGCTTAACAGCCATCATGATGCCGATGTTACGTTACGACTGATAGGGATCAGGTCTTGTTTTCTCCGTCTGTGGAGAAAGGCAGAGGCATCTGTTTGTGACTCATATGACAGGCCAGAACCACTCAGCCCAGTTGCCAGAAGAGAAATGTTTGTTTCCTACAGTTCTGCAAGCCCTGCATTACATGTGCAGGGTGTATACATATAATATCGAAGTTTCTAAAGTGACATAGTTTACGAGTTTGCTTTGTCATCTGAGGGTTGTGAGATGGTGTAACATCAAATTGAGACGCCTATCAAGCTGCAAATGTGGATGTTTTTTAGCGATGTGTCACCATTTCTCCTGCAGCTTTTTAGCCTCCAAATGTGGGATTTATTTTGGGGACTCCATCACTGTTTTTCCTGTGGCTTTTACCACCCAAATGTGGGTATTTTTTAGGGATCCATGGCTCTTTTCCAGCTGCTTTTTAGCCCCCAGACATGGGTGTTTTTTAGGGACACGTCACTGTATTTCCTGCGGCTTTTTAGCACCCACGTGTGGATATTTTTTAGGGACCCATGGCTCTTTTCTAGCGGCTTTTCAGCCTTCGAACCTCAGTGTTTTATAAGGACTCATTGCTCTTTTCACGCAGCTTTTAAGCCCCAAACATGGGTATTTTTAAGGACTTTTGGCTCTTTTCTGAGGGCTTTTTAGCCCCGAATGAGGGTATTTTTTAAGGGACCCATGTTTTTTTTCAGCTGACTTTCAGCCCCCCAAATAAATCATAGCCAAGTGTTTTTTGTTTGTCTTTTTTACACACAAACATTATGTCTTTAGGGACATGTCACTGTTTTTCCTGCGGCTTTTTAGCACCCAAATGTGGTTGTTTTTTAGGGACTCTTGGCTCTTCTCCAGCAGCTTTTTAACCCACAAATGTGTGTTTTTTAGCAACACGTCACTGTTTTTCCTGCAGCTTTTAAGCACCCAAATGTTGGTAGCTTTTACTGTAGGACCTTTGCATTTCTTTCTATTGGCTTTTCTTCAAGGACTTGAAACTGTATTTTCTGCAGCTCTTTAAGCCCCGACATGTGGGTATTTTCTAGGGACTCATGGCTCTTTTTCACTGGCTTTTTAGCCCTTAAACCTGGGTGATTTTTAAGGACTCATGTTTTTTTTCCAAATTACTTTTTAGCCCCAAACATGGGTATTATTTAAGGACACATAACTGTATTTTCTGCAGCTTTTTTAGCCCCCAAATGTTTATATTTTTTAGGGACCTATGGCTCTTTTCAGTGGGTTTTCAGGCCCCAAATTAACCAGGTTTATTTAAGGCAAAACATGATCTTTTCCTAACCATAACCAAGTGGGTTTTGTGCCTTAACCTTACCACGTTAACCACAGCATTGTTGAAACATAAAGTTTCAAAGGTATTTGCTACATAATAATGTACAAATGTAATGCATCTGTAATGTTTTTTCTGGTGACTGGGTTGGACCGCTCGTAAATTCTGTTCACACCTAATAAAAAATCTTAGTAGGAGACAAATATTTTATGTGGTAAGTTCTCTAATACGTAAATCACTTGAGAGCAAATCTCTGTGTATGAGTGGTTCCTGCGTGAGGCCCAGTGTCTGCTGCCTCTTACAAAGCACTGTGGTGAACTGTTAATAATTTATCAGAGCTCTGCTGGGAGTGTCTGGGTCCAAACATCGCTGCCTATGACCACATAGAGACTGAGGCACATGAGGTCATTTCACAGGACCAACTTCATCCTACGATGTAAACACCGCTCCGTCACGACGCTCCCATGTTCCAGCATGATCACACCCCTCAAACAAATGGGGTTTCATCAACAGCAGGATGAAGTCAGACCCCGTCCACAGCCTCCCCAATCACCCAGTGTAAACACCACTGAACCTTTGTAGTGTAAACATCATTGAACCTTTATAAGAAATAGATTTCCAGCTCCTTCATCCCTCAATGCACGGGAGGCTTTCCTTCTTGAAGAGAGCTTGTGTGTGAAACAGGTTCACGTCCGGCTGCAGGATGACTGAAACTGCTCTGAAGGCTGGTCCGAAACCGACTTAGACAAGATATTCAAATAACCTTAAGATGTTTACATTATTAGATCTTTGACTTGTGGAGCGGCATTATAGTGAGGAGTGAAAAAAAATGTTGAATTTTGGGCCATTTTGACTTTAATTGAAGGTCACCTGGCCTTGAACCTGCTTTTAAACGGACATGTAAGTCCTGGTTGTGATGTAATAAAGAACATGAAGCTGAACAACACCAGAGACAGAATTCATATCTTTCTGACATTTCTACAGTGATTAGAAGCATTTACCGCATATCCCTCTGCTGCAGTTGTGTGTGTAGGCCACTGGTGCTAATCAGAGGATCAATCATGCTAATGAAGACTTGCACTCTTTCTCAGTATCCCAGTGCACGGCTACATGTTTCTGCTCACTGTGTACTGTGTGAATGTCCTATACTCCACAACAACACCGTCTCTGGTGCTTGGCTGCACCGTAGGTGGACAGCTCGTTGTCAGCCCTTCAGCCTCGACATATCCTGCACACACACTCCGCGCGCAGCCACACATAGATCGCCCCATCATTAGAGTCTGGAGCACAGACACAGACATAGGAGGGAGGTGGAGAAGAGATGGATAGACAGAGGAAGGAGAAGACGGATTCAGGCGGGAGGATATTCAGGCGCATCATTAGCACCAGGGATGGAGAGATCCAGGAATAGAGGAATATAATGAAGATAAGACGATTCATTTGGGATTTTAAATTTACAAAAAATATGCAAAAATGTGGGATATGAGAAGGGGCTTTTAACTGCCTGCATCCTGTCAAGCCTGCACAAAGCAATATGTTTCCAAAGCTAGCCTAATTATCGATTGCTTGAAATTGTCACACAAAGGGCAGCGCACACTTAACTCTCACTAATTAACCAGAAGTTCGATTGTAATTAAAATAAATGTAATAACTTCATGTGAATATGTTAAATATTGATTTTGTCAAGCTCTGGGGCATTTGACACAATGTTTTTGAAACAGATACAGAGATGAAGCAGCTTCCCCAGTGTGAAGTTCATTAAGAGGAAGCAGTGACAATTAGCGAGATATGCTCACCAGACCAATCAGAGAGTCCCACACCAATATTTTATTCTACCTCTCTGTGCAGAAATGAACCAATTTCCATAGAAATGTGCATCTAGGAAAAGCAAACTCACTTAGTAAGCACTTTGTAATGAGCGTGACTCTGTGATTGACAGATACTCTCCGGATTCCATCCAGCTTAGCTTATCCTGCCGGGCCTGAAATAGCAACAGTACCTGGAGTTTGATTATCATTAATTCAGTTTAATTTCCTCTGCCATAACTCAAACATTAATATCCACACATGAATTATTGGGTTTGACTATCTGAGCTTGCATCACCAGGCTGGAAGATGGACTTGAAATCTTAAGCAGGGCTCAATATTTGAACAGTGCGTTCCAGGAAACCGCATAGAAATTGTATTGACTTCCATCACTTGTGTTTCACTTTAGCTCTCAGAGAATATTGAACGTATTGAAACAACATCAGCTAGTCTCTAAGGCACAAAAGCGGTATAGAAGAAAAGGAAAAGGCTGCAATTATGGGCTAAGAGGGAGATTGATGAGAGGGATACAGAGATGACAAAGCTCTATGGAAAAAGCATTTGACGTTGGCCCCTTGAGTCACAGCGTTAGAAATTGTCCAGTTACACGTCTACAATATATGTGTAGGAGCTGCAGTTAATATAATTATCTTAACAGTGGATCACATGACTACATGTATGTACATAAGGGGGCTCATAGTGATGAAAGCAAAGATAATTATCACCTGACCAGATTTTTAGGGCTTTGTAGCATCTCATGGCTAACTGTTTTGGATTTCCAACCCACAACTTCACTGTTTTGATTCATCATTTTCCTGCTGAAAACCCTGGAGACTCTCAAACTCTAAGAATACAGTCGGTATTTATGGAAACACCCACAAAATGTCACATTCTTTTACGCCGAGGGCAAAAATATGCATTCGCGACCATGCTGAAGAGTTACTGTGTGGCTTTCTGCACTTCAAACAAACTTTAAAATCCACAGTTACAGGATATCTTTCAGCATGGACCCTATTTTCCCATGTTTGCATGTCTAAGGCCCAATCCCCCCCTTGTCCACTACCCCTTAGCCCTTGGCCCTACCCCTAGCCAAAGATACTGGATTACTACAAGATGGCCCACCTACAATATACTCCCATTGTATGAAATGGTATACATTTCTGGACTCCTAAGTGGGCGTTGTCCCCCGTACCCCAATCAAAGACGATGGAGAACCGCCAATCAAAGAAAAGTATCCCCAACCTCGCTTCTGTCAACATGTGTGTACCCTTACTGGCCATGAGCTAAATACATAAATAAATGGTCCGTGAAAATTTTTTTTTTTCCAGCGGATGTTTTAGTTACAACATGATTGAGCTGACTATTGTGCACATTCAAATATTTATCAGAAACACGTCTTAATGGTCAGTCATTAATCAGAATGATCTAATCGCAGTAATAATGATCATCATAATCCNGGAGGAAACTGATGTTTTGGTCCAGGAGGTCCAAGCTCGCAGTGTCCGAATATACGGAACTGCAAGCTTGGACCTCCACGGGCTGATGATGCAAAATACGGAACTGCAAGCTTGGACCTCCACGGGCTGATGATGCAAAGGTAGCCTGGGAGGAGGTCACCTCAATTGTAAATCAATGTTGCGTTTCTCTCGTGCGCTCGTGCTCTCTCTTTCTCTCTCACAGTCTTTCTCTCGTGCGCTCGTGCTCTCTCTTTCTCTCTCACAGTCTCACTCTGTTTCTTTTCTTTTGACAGATGACAGATACTGAATATATACTCCCTATCTGATGCTGTGGCTGTTTGTGGTTGGCTGAGAGGGATGTGAACTCATTAGTTTTGTTAATCAAATCAGGTTGGGTTTCCATTACACGTGCCAAACATGCCAAACGGTGCCAGTCCCCTTTGATCTGACGTCAGATGTGACGGGACAGTCGATATAGAGATACATTTATGTGCTGATTG
>NC_065527.1:3956997-3960063 GCF_006386435.1 Epinephelus moara
CCAAAACACACCCATGACTAATTCACAGAGTAAGTCCAACCCTTTTAGACTCTCCGCCATGGCGCACAGTCTGAAAACGCGCTGTCTAACTAGCAAGTGACTGGGACACGCCCATGCGCCGCACGCCATCCGCCGTCCGCTTTAGACCATCTAAATAGGGCCCTAAGTCCCTTTAAAAACGTTGATATGACACTAATGAAACGTACAAATGTATTCACGGTTTGCAGAAATGCTGAGCTTACACCATGACTTTAGTTTGTTTCTCTCATGGTCATTGTTTTTCACATTTCTAAATTCATGTTCAAATCCCAATGGCTACAAAGGCTAGCAAAAACTAGCCTATTGGCTCCTGTCTCCGTCAATCAAGTGATCCTCATCATACAAGTTGGAAGTCTATCTAACCCTTTGTACGGTAAATTTAGATGGTAACAATAGACCAATTTAAAGACTAGCCTGGTGAACACTGAGGAGGCAATTTAAGCAGCTGAACATATGAGCATACCCTAAGGAGGTGGTGGAGACCAAAGCAAAGCTAAAAGGAGAGAGAATATTGGACTTACTTATTCATCAGATGGCCAGAAAACTAAATTAATGCTAATGTTGCCCCAGATTAACTGGATATGTGAACAGACATTTGCCAACAAGTTTGCCATGTCAATTTGTGTACACAGCTTCTTCATGATTCCACCCAAGCAGCCAGGAAATCAGTTTTTGCAGGTTTAAATTTAAATGCATAAATCAGAAGTTTTACGGCACAACTGTTGGATTCAGACTGAGAGCGCGGCCTTAGCAACAACCCCGAAATAGGGACATCAAGGTGACAGTAATGCATACATTGTAGAAAACCTGTGAGGAAAAATTTGGCAGGTGAGGAGACAGGACAACAGGCCAAGAATGGAAATGAGAGATGGTGAAAGTGTAGGCGGAATAAGAAATGCAAAAAAAGGGGCGAACAGGCAGAGGAAGAAAGTGGACGACAGGAGAAGAGACGCTTATGTGACAGAATCAGCAGGCGTTTTAAACAACTGGAGAAAGAAAAGTCGTTTAAAGAGCTGAAGTGTTCTAATATACTATATGTGTGTGTGACCTCGTTTGTGCATGTGTGTGTGCGTGTGTGTGTGCGTGTGTGTGTGTGTGTGTAAGAAAGCTGTCAACTACTCCAGGCGAGAGAGTTCCAGCAGTGTGTCAACCTAATGGGCAGAAACTGGGGCATAGTGAATTATTCAACAGCTTTTTAGGGGGAGAGGAGACGATTCCAATATCTTCCCTTAGGAAAAACGTAAGGACCCTGCTCTCATAATACAGACACATGCACACGCACTGCACAGCATGTGTGCCGAACAACTATGCCATCAGTTCGTTCTCTGCCAACAGGTCCTAAACTCCAAAACTAATGCTCTGAAAACAAACACAGCAACAGCTAGCTCAAACCCACTGAGACTCTCTCTGTGTTAGTTAAAGGAAATACAACAAGCTGTTGAGCAATTGGTCTACTGCTCTTACTTAGAAATCATCCATGTGTGTCCGAAAGATAACTGGTGAGGCAGTTACTTACTTTAGGAGACAAAAAGTTAGCTGCAGTGTCCTGTTATCCAACTCAGAACTCAAATGAATCCCTGACCATACTTTACATTAATTCAGTATTTTATACTTAACTAATCTCTTAAAAAACATGGCCCAGTTAAAGACTATCTGCCATCTGTCACTCAGAGTAACCATGAGAATACTGACAAATCAGGGCTCGGTCACACAAACATTTAGAACTGAAATTTCAGACCAAACTCAGTTAATTTGGATTCACTCAGGGGGACAAAATAAATCTGCATGGTATTTTAGGGGAACTTTGGAGAGTCTAAAACAGAGTCAGCTATTTATGTAAACTTGCCATGTTGATTGCCAAAAGTTTTCTTCTCCCATTGTGCATTGTTTGAAACTGGCCTCCAACAACTGTAGCCACTGCAAGACCAGCCAGGTCTCACTTGGAAGTCGTCGAAATCTGGAGCTTGGTCAGTGACATCTGGTGTCAGACACCATCAAAAAAAGCTGTCCCTCACGTCGGTATGATAAGAGGCTTGGCGCTGTTATAGTTTAACCATACCTGGCGGTGTCAGGGGGAAACAGGGAGGGACAAGCACGGAAGTTATGGTGGCGAGAGTAGGGCAAGCTGTAGGGGTGATTGATGGGTCCAACTTTGACCCAGGAGATTGGTGTTCCCTTACCGTATGATTGAAAAGCCAAACCCTGTTCTTTTTTCCTGAACCTAACCTTGTGTGTGTGTTGATGAAGGAAAAAAAACAATGTTGTGGTGTTGTACAGGCGTAGTTCCTTTATTTTGAAAGAGACTGTATGCAAACTGTACATTTCCTGTGAAAACAGAAGTGTACTTTGAAAACAGACAATGCATGTAACAGGCTGAAGTTGACACGGCGTCCCAGAACGTCGACAACCAACACACCCAGGGTACCTTGGACGTCGTATGTCGACGTGGAAAGTCCATGACCAAACGTCAATGTGTGACGAGGACGGAGGTACAGGGGAGGTGGATTTTTATATAACTCACCTGTTTCCATTTTATTAAGGCTTAACATAAGTTGAGTGATGGACTGTCTGTGAGACCGTCTCACTCCTCCACAGCTCAACCAACTAAAAACGTGCCTGTGGATATCCTCATTTATCCAGGTCACAGTTATCTCAAGGCAATTGAATCGAATGCAACTGGACTTAGTTTTTGTCTTAGAAGGCGTTTCACCTCTTATCCAACAGGCTTCATGCTTAACCTCTTAAAACAATGGTCATTCACAAATGGCCTCATGTGACTCTAACGACTCCGACGATCACCGTTGCAGCAGGAGTTTCAACGACCGTCGTTGACACACCATTGGAGCACTAACGAACCAGTGACATCATTGGCCTTGTGATAGTCTGAGTGGGCGGAAGTTCGCTGCATAGATCAGCCTCTCATTGGGCAGAACGAGCCACCCGCTGAAGTCCCGCCTACCACCTCCGGTTGTGTAGCAGTTTTCAACACGTCCTTTACTAACTTTTGTGGTGTTTGATCTTGCGGGG
>NC_065527.1:3960634-3962110 GCF_006386435.1 Epinephelus moara
CCCCCCCCCCCCTGCTTCTCTCTCTATCCAATCTGACTCACTGACATTTAATTAGTTGGTGAGTGGAGGACGTCTCACCACATCAGCCCTGTAGTGCTGCTGACCTTTTCCGACTGGGTCACTCATCTGCCATTAGAGCACCACCCCCCTCCTCATCCCCATCCCTCCACCACCACTTCACACACACACACACACACACACACACACACACACACACACACACACACACACACACACACACACACACACCCTCATCATCCTCTTGGTACTAACAAAGAACACTTCAGTGATGTTGAAATGAGCCAGCTGGTGATCTGGCAATTGACATTAAGGTGGAGTTTTCTTTTGCATAAATGAGATGAAGTCACATGGACATGTTTGATAATTTGTGATGCAGCCAGCGCGGGTGTGTGTGTGTGTGTGTGTGTGTGTGTGTGTGTGTGTCTTCAGTGATGCTGGCTTGATGATCTGGTGAATGTTGTTTGTGTGCGTGAGAAGGCTTCCTTTCACTCGGTTGCATCACTCTAATCAGCCATCATAAGAGGAGACTAACAACAGTTATCCTTTCATCTCTGGTCAGTGCAAAATGCCCTTTGCAACACACATGCGCATAGATGGCTACACACATACACACACACACACCTGCACTCGCAGTCAAAGCCAATCAGAAGTTTCCACTTCTGTCTCCCCCCCAACATCTCCTCTCCACTCCTCAGCGCTGTGACATATCACCCAGCAACATCAGCTGCCAGACACCTCCTATCAGGATCGGTTTGGAGGCCTTTTAATCCGCCCTCTAAAGAAGTCTTTCCTGTCAATGGAGGGAAACGTGACCCCAATACCAAGGAGGAGGAGGGAGGGGAGGTGGTGGTGGTGGTGGAGGGATCCGGGGTGAGGGCCTGGCAGAGAGAGCTACCCAACTGGCCCTGCATACTGGTGTTGGGCTGCAGCCCAGGCCATTTTTTTTTCCTGTCCAGAGAGGTTGGAAAAACATCCTCCGCATAGACACAGAGGAGAGAATACAGCTTTATCACTGAGGGTGGTGGGGTCAAGGATCGCTGGACAGAGGTAAAGGTCTGGAGGAAGATGTGGAAAGGAAAGCAGAAAACCAGCTGAATAAAGAGTGCTGAGAATATTTAAGAACACCTTCAAAAAATCTGCTACTACTTGGAAGACCTTCCAATATTTAGCTTGGGGGAAATCTTCCCTCATCTTACCCTAATATTTACCACGATCACAGTGATACTTTCTGTTGCATGTTAAAAGCATTTCCCATTATTTGTAAGCATCAAGCTAACGGACTAAGCACTAGCTGTATACCACATGGTTGTAGCAGTTAAGCCCAGTTTCCACCAAACACTTTCAACCCTTTTAACCCTTCAGACATGGTACCTAGACCCTCGGTCTGTTCAGACAGTCCTCTTAAATGTGGGCGGGGTTGTTGTCACTCACTGCTCCGTCCAGCACTCGCTGTAT
>NC_065527.1:3962389-4012214 GCF_006386435.1 Epinephelus moara
AAAACCAGACACAACTCAGCCCTGAGCAGAGTGACCGTCCTCTACTGACCAATCAGACTGCAGTGTTCACAGCTCCACCTTTTAGTACCACATCTGTGTGCTAGGTACCCCAACAGAGGGGGGACCAAACATGGGGACGCTAAGGAACGCTTCTGTTGGTACCATCCACAACTTTCACTGTGGAAACAGAAAAAAAGTGAACTGAACTGAAACTGTCAGAAGAAGAATACGGTTTTATTACGTAAGTAGGTTCTCACGTAGGCTAACAGGAATTTGCTTGGAATAGTGTTTGGTGCGTACTATTTTTTAGCCTTTTCAGCCCCTTCACACTGGCTCCCAGTATGTTTTAGAAAAGATCTTAAGATTTCACCGATCACTTTTAACACTCTTGATCCCTCCCCCGGCTTTATCTCCAAACTCTTTGCACCGCACATGCCAGGACGTACTTTGAGGTGCTCAGGCAGCAGAGGTCTTTTCTATGTTCCAGACTTGGACGTGTCAGCACCCTGAGGCTGTGGAAGGATCTGCCTGAGGAAATCAGGTCGGCCAAGTCAGTGGTCCCTTCTTAAAATATACTTTATCAGGGAGCCTTTCCTGATATAAACCGTCACTTAAACTGTTTTTTATTTCCTCAGTTTTTATACACTAAAGTGTTTTTATCATTTCCTTTGTTTTAATTGTCATTGTTTTTATATATATAAATATCCAGTTCTCATATGAAGAAACACGATTCTCTTTATTAATTAAAAACACCACACAGGAACAGGAGTTCTTCTTCTAGGGTTAGAACGAGACAGGATTTTTTTTATTCCATCATGGGACTGGGATGAATATTTTTGTAGGAGTGAAATGAGACAGAAGTGAAAACCCACTCCTGTGTCACCTTCTACTCAGCAGGTGTACACAGTGTGGTTTACTCCAGCTTTGCTTGGCTGAAAATGGTGCTAATGAGAGCAGTGAGAGTGAATTAAAACGGCAAAACCAAAATATAATAAAGAGATGGTAAAACTCTATAAAGCTGAGGGCAACTGCAGAGCTGGCTGATGATTTTCTGTTGTTCTGTCACTGCACGTGGCCTCTCTCACACGACATATAGTGCTTTCATTGATTGTTAATACAAAAATAATAATTAGAGCAGCTTGAAATTAAAAATTTGAGAGGAATATGGTAAAATAAGGGCACTCATGTGGCTCTGCCAGATGTCTTCACTAATTAGTTCACATCAGCAACAGAAAACAATCTCACCTGCTCATTCTGCTAGCACTGGTTGGAGAAAACATTTCCAGACACATGGCCCTCTGTGGTGCGTGTTTTGACAGCCCTGAAATGGAGGATGAGGTGCTGAGAGCCATCATTACAGCCCTGCCATCATCATGTCACTGGCATGTTTGTCCATGTGTCATCTCCCTTCACAGCTTCCCCATCCTTCTGTGGCCAGACGAGCCCAGGCCAGGGCAATACATCATCTCCTTGGCCTCCTGGTTTGCTTTATTCTCTCAAAAGTCAGATCACTTTACAGCTGTGGTGTTTAACTATGTGCCATGGATGTTCAAGAGACTGCAGCTTTTCATTCCAACCAGAGGCTCCGGCAGCTGTTCCAGCCAGAGATGGTGAATTAATCAGCAAAATCACCTGGTGCAGTCTTTGGAAGGGAAAGCTGCACACTCTTGGCCCTTCAAGGCACTTGTTTGCCCACCACTCCACATGATGTCCAACATACACTGTAATCACAGTGAAACCGCCGACTACACAGCCATGAAAAACTGCATCTCAAGCCTCCATTTGGAGACAAAACCCTGACACCTCAGCCAGGCTGCCAACTAATGTGTGTAAACAAGTGCAGCAAGAAAAGTGTCACTGATCCCTTTGATTTCAGACTGTCTGGAACCCCTGTAGAGTCCAAACCAGATAAATGCAACCAGGGCAGAGCAGCCCAGGGCTACGCCACAGCCTTTTCACAACAGATGACAGCATTAGGTCAGAGCAGACTGCCTTTCCATCACTCTCCCGTCCCTCTCGGTCCAGTCAGTTTCAGACCAGGCTGTTAGACAGACGTGTCAAGCCCCTCAGTGCCTCATTTAGCAGCTTAGTTCAGAGTGAGCTCAGCCAATGAACAATCTGTCACCACTGTAAATATACCATCACGTTGGAAGAATCACCACTTAAATCATTAAAAGTAAAAAAGTCACCCGGGGTGCTGCAACATTTATCAGAATAAAAAAATACCATAAAGAGAATAGATATGTGCGTCTTACCCACATTTTGACTATAAAGAATGCAAGATGCTGAAAATTTTAGTACTCACACCCAAGGCTGGTTGGTAAGCTGAAAGCAAGAGCATCACAGTGCAGACAGTTCAATGTTAAATGTTGTACATTTTGACAAATTGATTAATATTTTAAGCATTTAGTATTTAGTTCATCTCTCTGTTTTTCCAGTGTAGTGATGTCACTTCCTCCTATAATTGCAAACACCTGTAATCAACTAATTACATGAGTGTACTGATGTAGGGTCCATGTCATTGGTCCGACATCCCATTAGTCCGACTGTCCGCAGTGCTCAACGGCTCCCGGCGGGTGTATTTCTGCNGGACTTCGGAACAATGGGTTTAATATGGTCGGAACAATGGGCTGTCGGACCAATGGGCAGTTCCCCTGATGTGTTAAAAGGAAGCCACACAACAATTGTAAAATGTTGGTCCTGATGAAGGTCTAGAGACCGAAACGTTGACCCAATGACCCAATAAACAGAGCTTCAATGTGTGTGCAGGAGCAAGTGTGATTTTTGAAATGTGGCAAATTCACCACTAAAAATTCTTTGTAATTATTAAAACAAAAGGTCCTTTTCTTTCAATCGAGATGCAGACTTCTCGTCTCACGTTAACGACTAGAGTTTTGTAGCTATCAGATTTATTCAGCTCTGGCTAGTTAGCTAATAACTGTAATGTTAGTTTCAGGGGTTGGTTGAAAAATGCCTGCTAGCCTGACATTGCTACACCAAATCACAAATGCAAGTAAGTCTGGAACCTCTCAGTTCATTTTCAAAACCCAATTCGCAAAACATGAATGGGTCTGGACACGGAGTGTAGCTACATTTCCAAGGGGCAGTATCAACGGCTGTCACTCAAAGTGCCCCTTCACACAATTGGAATGATGGAAAACCAATCAGAGTAAACAAAACGTGTGACGTAGGCTAGCACAACGCCACTGTAAACAGACCGGCAAGCTGCAGCAGAGACAAGCTGTGATGATGTCTGGGAAAGAGTGTTGCCGTCTTTGCGGATTTCCTCCTCACTGTGGACTCCAAGTTGCATGGCTGTGATTCCCAGCTTGGTCGCTTCCCTGACCTGCTCCTCCATGAGAGCAACTAGCGGAGAAACAACAAGAGCCACTGGGTTTTCACTGAGTCCCATCTTTTTCCCGATCAACGGAGCCAGTTGGGAAATTAAACTTTCACCAGACCCCGTAGGAAGGATGGCAAACACATCCTTTTTTTCAGTAAAAGCTTTCAGTGCAGCTGTTTGTTCTGCTTTTAAAGTAAATGTACATTCCAGTTCCTTCAACACATTTACCATCGCAGTTTCAAAATCAGTAGCCATGTTGGTTGTTTACGAAATGCATTCACTCTGCTCCTTGTCCCTCCTATTCTGATGACGTGCCCGCTCCAGAGTAATAAACGGTTGTGATTGGCTCGGTAAGCTTTAACTGATGCCAGAATGCGCCTTAATGATTGCATGGCCAGACTGATCTGCGGAGAGAAACAGAATATGAGGCTCGCGAGATTAGGATGGTTTCACCAGGCTAGTGTTATCAACGGCCATGGACCAAAATGCCTCTAGGCGCAATTTGATAGACCTACAACCAACCAGAGCATCAAATCCTGATGTGATGCTGAATGACACACAAACATAAACAGACTACAGTGTGCAGAGATGAGCTGTGATGGTGTAGCTTTAATGTCTGTGAAAGAGTGTTGCCATTGAAAGCACTTCAACAGAAAGTTCCACATCAGCTGCAGCCATCTTGGTTGTTTTAAAAAATGCCTCAATGGCGTTTCTCTTTACCAGGCCGGGTGTGTGCTTGTCATTGTGTCCCAGGCGTTAGAGTACATGTGCCAAAAATGACTTCATCACACATTAGCAGATGATGCTCACATTGTGATTGTCGTGTCCTGGGTAAGGTCCGCTGGAAATCTGTCTTAACAGAATGCAGACCAGACACATCTGCTCATCTCTGTCTTGAAATTACATTTGTATGACACTAAACTGCTTTCTCACTACATTCATGTACCTACTAGGCTTCAGATGAAGGTGGTTCGGGAGGATGAAGACGTACAAAGTGCAGGACTTTGACACCAGAACTTCAGGTTTGCGTCCAGAATTCCACTGGATGCGTGTCCGTTGCAGAACGGCTGCACTGGTTATCCGCTGTGTGCTCTGCCGTCCGTCAACACCCACCGGCTGCTTTTGCTGTGCGGAGCGGTGCAGCTCCGCCGGACAGCGGGAGTCATGAGGACCCACGAGATCTCGCGAATTCACGCGTAATCGCGCGATATAACAAGATGTAGTTTCTATAAACAGAACCACAAAACCAGAGAAGTAGTAGGAAGACATCTCGGTGCACCTCCATGATTAACATCTCCTCGTCCATGGTGTCAACGGGGTGAAATGATGTCTGAAACCCTCTGACCTGTTGACTTCAGGCCTGCCTCCACCCATTATGACATTTCAAGGTATAGTGCAGGGAAATATGATCCGCTGTGAACACTGTGGGCCGAATTCACAAAAGGATTGCGTGGCTTTTGCAGCCGCTAAACCAGTAAAAATGGAGCAAACAGACCGTCTAATTCACAAAGCACGCGCAGAGGGTGAAATGCTCCACTAACTGCGCTGCCAAGCAGATTGTGTCTCGGTGCTCCGGTGTTATTTGCACGTATTTAAATGAGGTAATATGCATATATTTGGCAGAAAAATTGCCCATTTCTATGCAAATGAGCCTCACTGATAAACAACGTCTAATTCACTAACACCAGCGCTAATAGCCACACGCAGTTTGAGTGAAGTAAATCACGTCTTTAGAAAGCTGGTGCAAACTGGGCGCTCCTCTGTGGAAGCCTCTCGCCCAGACTTTCCAGTGACCGTGGCAGCAGTGATCGTCTGTTAAATCAGTCTGTAAATAATATTTTGACATTATTATTATAATCATTATTACTTTAATGGCATCCGAAGATATTGATGCGTTGAACAGGTGACAGTCTGCGGTCGTTCTCAAAACGCACTTCTGTCACGCACTTCAAAAGCAACTTTCAATAATTTATTTTACGAAACGGGGGAAACAAACGTGAACAAAAACGGTTCCATAATTCATATTAAATTCAAAAGATAACGAAAAAACAGCTACAAGTGAGAGGGAATAGTGATAAAGTGGTCAAACTTGGTCAAATCCACAGCCTCAACCCATCCGACACTGTTAGACTGACTCACCAGCAGACATCACTACATGAGGGTATACAGTATTCAGTACTTTGCCAAACAAAGTCTGCCATTGTTCTGCCACGGTGTTCTTGGCGCAAAGCCAGCATTTATACTTTGCCATGTGTGGCTTATTGCAATCAGGGGCAAATCAGGGGCAAACTGCACTCAGCTGCCAAACTTTGTGGACGTGTTTGCGTTGGTATATCATAGCGCAATATCCTTTGCGAATAGGACGTTAAGACGGAGCGAACTGCGGGTGCAAATGAAGTGCAATTCAAGGTGCTATCAGCGGCCGCAGTTCATTCTTTGTGAATTCGGCCCTGTGTATTTTATTTTGAAAATTAACCGGATGTTTTATTTTGTTTCTGTGCATGACTTCCTGCCCCGCACGATCTGCTCTGTGCTGAATTGCTGCGTTGTGCTCCAGCGTCCGTCAAAAATAGAAGTCCAGCATATCTGTTGCGGAGGGCTCTGGAGCACCGCAGCTGTGACGGAGCCGGAATGCAGCACAGCCGCAGCCGGTGGAAACACACACATTGACTAGAATTGAAACGTATCGGCTCCGCTGCCATGCCGGAGCGCAGACGCAACCAACACGCAACTGGTGGAATTTGGGGGTTAGGTTTAGGCAACAAAAGCACTTTGGTTAAGGTTAGAGAAAACCGTGATATATAAAATATATATAAGGTAATAAAACAATGATGCTGTAGTGAGCAGGTACTGTATTGCGAGATTACCTATTTAGGCGGAAAATAACAGAAATATGTTGCACATTTAACTGATACGTTCAGGATCAATATTTTTGCAACCTGCCAAATACGTGAATTAGCAACATTTCCTCAGTATGTTAATAGAAAGCATAATTCGCTTGATATTCTGTTTCCCCTCAAAACGTACTCGCTTGTATTTGCTGTTTACAAACGTAATTTCTAAAGACAAGGCTCATCTGCCACAGCAAATAAAACATGAGCTTGCAGATTCTGCTGGTCCCCAGGCTAATATCCTGCTGACTTTTTTATAAGGTTTCGACCCTGTAAAGGTGGCCCCAGGCAAAAAGTCACCATCATCACCAGTTGATGATCCATGTAGAAAACATGATCATAAAGACACAGCTTTGCTCTCTTCCTGCAGTGTATCCTTATTGTTTGTATCATGAGGAAATGTATTATGAGACTGTTCATTGTATCATAGTATGAAATGCACTGGCCTTGTAACGCTGGGTTAGGCACTGTAGGGAAGCTACCGTCTTAGCTTATTTTGGTTTAGAGAAGGTTCTTTCTATACACAGTCTTGCTGTCACTACAGACCCATGCACACCACCTCTGGAGAAATCCCAAACTTGACAGACCTGCTGTGCTTAGTTACAGTTGTTAAGCTATAAGCTATGATTGGATGATCTCTGTCGGGAGAGGGGTTTTGCACGCGGTCAATTGTTGCTACGGCTTATTTCCATGTCAAGAAATAAATGTCCTGTGAGTAAATCGAAATTTCATCCTGTTCCTATCTAAACATACAGTCACCGCCCAGCGGAGCGAATCCAAAGAACGCCCTCAAGCTGGAAAATATTTTCAAACCACATGTCTGCGCTGCTCAAGTGTCCTTGAGCAATTCAAAGAATCGTTACCTGCTCCAGGGATGTTCCTCTATAGCCGGCCCTGACCTCTAATCTCTGAGAGGCGAGGGGGAAGAGAATTTCCCCAGGGATCAACAAAGTATTACATTATTATTATTCTGGGAAAAAAACAATTTGGTTGGATGGAGTTTCAGATCAACAGAGATTTCTGAAATCTCCCTGTTTACCTTTAGCCATAGATAAAGAGCAAACATAGCCAAAGGGACCACACTAAGATGTTAAGGTTTTAAAAGTCTCCCCAACTGAGCCCAGGGAAAGAATGATAAATGAAGGTATTTATTATAATCTGCCACTACTTATTTTATTCTTAAGCACTTTATCGCTCTCTTTGCAGCTGAGTTTCACAGTTTTACTTCACAGGACAGACAATTTATGAGTGTGTTAAGGACTTGAAGAATTTGTCTATTTTTACTCCACAAAAATTTAGTATCTGCTATTATTACTCCTACTTTTTGTTTTGTATTCAAAGTAAGGTGACATTTTCTCAGGCTGCACACATGAAGTGCAAAAACCCATCATTTGTGAAACAAAGCTGGAGCCTCTCATCATCTGAGCGGCAGCTGAGTGGAGTGGTGCGTAGGCTGTCCTTTAATCAGACGGCGCAAGTTCAAGCCCATGTGACTAAAAACATCCGCCCTGCTCGAGTGTCCTTGACTAGACACTGAATCCCCTCCAGATCCAGGGGTGATGCTGATTGGCTGACCCCGACCCTGAGAGACAGGAAAAATTAAAAGACTCTGCTTATTACTGGTGGTAATATAAATCGTCTACTCAAAGTACAATGCCAGAAAATAGCAAAATCAGTAAATCCAAAGACAAAGTACACTGGATAAACCCAAGTCCTTAAATCAACCAGCTTCTGCCCGCAGTTATTACACCACATTGATTCTCCACAGTATTCCTGCAGCTCTGTGCTTTTTTGGACAGATTCTTTGGCACGGCTCTTCAGTGCATTCATTTCTGCTTGTTAAGCTCATGTACCTTTGGATTTGCTTTTGTTGCATTTACAATGGCACTCCTGGCAGTGAAAGACAATTAATCATCCATTTTGCTGTTACAATTTGGATCTTATACCTTAAAAGCTTTTCGCCTCAGAGTTGCTCTCACTCATTATGTTCCCAGTTCCAAACATTTTATTACAAATATTATAGTAGTTTCTGCATTTGCACTATTGACAGAAGTATGTTGCCATCCTGGGAAATAATATATTTACAGCCTAGCATTCTTAAGATCTAACACCCATGGTGGACAATGTTGCACCTCAGTACCAACATTTAGTACTGGTGCAGGAAGTAGTGTTCTCTCGATGTGATGAGGTTCATGGGCTGTGGTCAAAAAGTCAAAAAGGTTCCTAAAGCCCCTTTCCTACTGCACAGAAAACACTGTACCATTTCACTGGCCTCCATGCTGCCTTCTACTGTTTACTATGTCACATGCATCCATGACATCGAACATGACAACAAACTAGAATCACAGCCCCACGTTGCATGCCTCCGTGCACCAGTCAAGTTTCTCTTACAGTTTACGCCCATGTCTGTCTAACCATAAATGCGACACACCCAACAGCACAGAAGATCTTTATAATCATCAAAGTTTCAACGTAGGCACTCAAGATTAGAGTCACCAATTCACTATCTGACCAAATGTCTCCTTCTGTTCCTGAAATATGACATTAAGGGCCCATTTATGCTCAACGTTAAATACGGATCCGGATACGGACGGAGCCTTCTGTGGTGCTCCGCGTTCATTTCGTCCGTATTTCTGCACGTTTCCATAAAGCTTAAGGATACGGGCCAAACGGAGCAGTACCACTGGAAATCGTGGGGACAGTGTTGCTGTCACTACCCGGTACGTAGCTCTAGTGAGACACGAAGAAGAAATAACAGTGGCTTGAAACTTGCTGCCAAAGCTTGCAGGTTGATTCCTGTAGCGAGAAAGCAAAGGGTGACAGCTAGTCGCTCTGCCTCACTCACAGGCGCGCTGTGTGACTTGTCATGCTGGATATGGGGGGCCACCCGGTGAAGCAAGTTATCGAAAAGTACTGGACCTAAAGTACTGGAAATGACGCTCGTCGTCAATTTCTCTCAATGGCAGAACTAGAGAAAAGAATTCTCGTCCTCCAGTCGCGATGTATTTAACGGCTTCACCGACCACCGCCTCCTACAACGCTGCCTCTGTTTTTGTCTTTTATGCAAGAGGTACATTATCAATATCTCCTCCACAGTCACCATGTTTGTTTTTGAGTTTGTTGTTGTCATAAACTTTTGACTCTGGGCTGCCTCCTGCTGGATATATTGGTTAACATCCATGCCAACGTAAAGGACGCATGGAAGTATGTGGGCAGTGACGGTAACATCATTTGAAACGGACATATACATTTTTGTACGTAAAGGGAGCATAAATGGGCCTGTCATGACTAGAAAAGTGTTTTATGCAGAACATTATGATGTCACAGTGAAGTTGACCTTTGACCTCTTAATGTCATCACTTCATTATTCTATCCTATTGGAAATTTGTGTGAAGTTTTGTCATATTTAGCGTATGAATTCTTGAGTTATGGCCAAAAACATATTTTGTGAGGTCACAGTGACCTTGACCTTTGACCAGAACTTTTTAATCAGTTTATTCTTCAGTCCAAGTGGACGTTTGTGTCAAATTCCCCTCATTGTTGAGTCCAAGTGTGCCAAATTTGGGGAAATTCCATTGAGATGTTCTTGACTTAACGTGTTCACAGGGATGTAACGGACCAATGGACAACCATCGTCTCCAGCCACAGTTACCACCAGCGTGGAGGCATAAAAAATGGCAATGGGAAAGCAGTCTGTTGCCTATTCTTAGTGGGTTATCCCACATTTAATAAACCTGCATATAGGTGCAACTGTCATTGGAATAAGGGTATAACTGTGTGAAATGACCAGGAAGTATCTAAGCAGCAGCCAAGAGCTGTTTGAATTCTCTTCAAACTGTGGAAAGGCACTTCGATGCATCCTTTATTATCTCCTCCAAGCAGCTTCTTCAATTCTCTGAACTTCAGTCCTCTGAACTGAAGAAGCCTCTTGGATGAGAGTTGAAACATCTTCAAGAAACTCAAGCAAGTCCAGTTGCCTTCGATAAAGCACTTAGAATTACCATGACCTGGATGACTATGAATCTTCACCATCATGTTACAGACTATGAGTAACCATATTGTGCTATAGTTACAGTTTAAAGTAATGCTATTCTGAATACCGTTACTGTCTTTTGAAATAGATTTTATAGATGACATTTTATTTGCTCTAAAATTCATATGTCACACACATTTCCCATAAACAGAGTTTGTGCATGTGTAGTGCACCTGCCACAGACCACACAACAACGGCGAAGGAGACACACAGCCAGGACATTGTCAGGAATGTGTTTTTCGCACATAATTATAAAGAACATTTTACCCACACACGGTCAAGAAGGTGTTGACATTATGGTGCAGTGCAGGCAGCTGCTTTTAGCATCAAAAGATGCTGCAGTTAACTCATACTGTGAAAATAAAAGACAGGGTAAAGGAAGACTGAAGACTTTGTTCTCTAATGGATGCCAGTATCAGTTGCAGGAGAAAACATACTTAATTTGAGTTTTGTGTAAATGCATAACTTTTCCTCTGAAGACAGTAATAAGGTCATTCAGTGTTAACTAAAGTATTGAGAGACCCAGAAAAATGGGCTCAGCAAGTCTAGAGCTGAGCCGAATACTCGGATGAAACGAGTATCCTGTACAGATAACGTACTTTTTATGAGTACGAGGATCATACGAAGAAAATGTGCCATTAAGTGTATCTGTGTTAAAGGTGTAGCCTCGTTTTTGATGGATAGGTTTCAATTCTGAGGCTGTTCTGTAAATACTGTCTCATACTGTAGGTGATAAGTACTGCAACTGTTGGAGCCATCTCCAGCAAGTCCTAGTTTCCTATTCCACCTGACCTGGCATCTCAGGAACCTTTGATTAGAGGCAGTGGAGTGTGGAGGACGCCACAGGGTTACACTCTTTCACCGCTGTTTATTTGGTTAATCTGAGTTTTATTGTTTAATGAAATTGTTTATCTTCATGCCAATAATTGGTGATAGTTATAGCGCCCCCTACAGGCAACAGGAAATGACACGTTTTATATTTTCATGTACATCTCCTCCAAAGTTGAGCAGATCCACCTCAACTGTGGTAAAAAAAAAAAAAAAAACATAAGACCTTGATGATGCTTAATTGTGGAAACTGTTATCATCAAAGCATGTTACCATGGCGGCGGCATGAAAGTCGATGTTTTGCCACAACACAGCAACTGGCCTTATGGTTCAATTTGCCTGAAACTTCACACACTCCCTGATAGTCTAGGCCCGGGCACATGATGCTCTTGTTTCACCGACATGCACAAAAATTGGTATGCACATGTATCACACCCTGATGCACAAAAAGCCTCTTGGATCCATGGGTCAAACCCAACAGGAAGTCGGCCATTTTGAATTTCATGGTCAACTTTGGCATTTTCCACGCTTCGCATTTTAACGAACTCCTCCTGCAGACATAATCCAATTGACTTCAGAACGGGTGTGTACTGTCTAGCCAACTTTGCAATCAAAAGTTATAAAAGATTGATTCAAACTTTGTTTTTGTTTATCTTGGGAATGTTTGTTTGGGAATTTTTTGTTTTCCTTTTTAACGCAGCGGTCAAGTCAATCAGTTTATAACATCAGTCAGTCAACTCTTAAACCAACCAAAGCACCTGGATTAAGGTGACCAGATTTCTGAGATGAAAATCGGGGACATTTTCAGTGCGGCGGTGAAAAATCATTAAATATTATCATTATGAAATAAAAAACGGGGACAAGTACTTTTTCATGTATTTTGACCGGCTTTTATTACTCAAAAGGTTGCAATCAAACAAATGAGTGACATCACCAACCATCCATCCACTGAGGAAGACAAAAATATCTTAATCTTACTAGCTTGAGTTAGGATGGATTTTTTTGGTCAAAGGTTTCAACTCATAACTGAATACTGAACTGATATTATGACACAAAAGGTGGCAATCAAAAAAAGGGATGACATCACCGTGATCCCCTCATTCATCCACCGCTGTAGCCTCCACCTCAGGAGCCTGGGTAGAATAAGAGCAGAGGAGAACATGAGAAAAACTGCAAGAACAGAGCCAATAGTAAGTGAATAGTTTCTTAAAGAAATAACATCAGTTTTGGTAATATACTTAAATAATTTAGTCATTGTGCTGTTTTTTATATGCTCTATGTAATTGCCTCTGTTGGAAATGTGCTACATCAGAGGTTTCTAAACCTTTCAGACCACGTATCACTATGTACCAAACCAAATTTCCAAAGTGCAACTTTCTACTGCAGATATGATTTTTTCATACAATAAAAATAACTGCATCCCCCATGCAACAGCATCAGCAAGGCTAAACAACGTCAACAAAATGCTACTTTATTAAAATCAAACAATAGCCAAACAACGTCAACAAAATGCTACTTTATTAAAATCAAACAATAGCCAACATTTATAAAGTGCACTCACAAAAGATAGAGATAATATTGTCATCTCATGGTAATCTAATATAACAAGTTACACCTTCACTAACAACAGTGACATACAAAACAGTGACATAGGGCATCATGTAATCAGATGGTCTGCATTTATAACTACTAAATTCATTGGTAATCAGATGGTCTGCATTTATAACTACTAAATTCATTGGTCACCCACACAGCAGTGACTGGTGCCAGCCCGACACAAAATACAGCAGTTAACACACACAACTATTAACCATTGACTTATTATTTATTTATTATTTTAACACAGTCTCAGGTCCCTATGCCTCCAGGAAAATCCTATGCTACCAAAGCAGTGTTCCACCTCCTCCTTTTCTAAAACAGAGCCACATACAATATCATCACCTGGTAATCTCACGCTAACGTTACAGTTTCACCAATGACAGATATAAAAACAGTGACATAATGTTAACATTCACTGACTTTTATAACGTTACGTTAGGTCTTCAGTTCAGATTAAACAGACGCACTACATGTAACAATCATACTTAGCCTACTTTACCTCACTTCTCACACACACACACACACACACACACACACACACACACACAGTCAAGTCTACTGCCAGCTCACAAAAAATAAATAAGTTCATACACAACATACCATTTAACGCGGCCGCTGGTCTCCTCTTCTCAACATACCATTTAACGCGGCCGCTGGTCTCCTCTTCTCTCCTTTTTGCCGCCTCTAGATTGTTGTTAGTGTTTGAGTCTGCACGCATTTTCTCCCATTCATTGTCAAAATCTGGGACATTTTCGGGGACAGCTTTTACCAGGGACAGGTCACCGGCTGTCCCCGGAAATCGGGGACGTCTGGTCACCGTAACCTGGATCATCAAACAGTGAGTACAGTTAAACTGACAGCGAGTTGATCGTGTCTCTTGTTATGGCGTCTGTGGGCGGCTGTTTTTGAACTTATTGCGAAGTTGCAACTGCGACTTTTGACCAACTTATATAGATTTCAGCCTTCAAAAAAGCAACTTCTGATCAGGCCCAACCCACTTTGAGGACAGATACAGATAATGTAGTTGGTTGAACAGATACAGACACAGATACAGATAATAGTGAACTCAACCATTTTTGATTACAAAAGTAATCCAAAGTATAGAATATGCTACTTACTTCAAGTAATCTAATGGAGAATGTTACAAATTACATTGTAGGGCATGTATACAGTATTGGTTGTTGAATATGTTTTACAAGCAACACTGTGGATTTCCTCATACTTTTGCCAATACTGTTAAACAGAAGTACAAGAAACTGATTTTTTTTTATTGTCTTTTAAAAATAATTCTCGTCTCCCTGATTATTGTGAAGATAAGATTGAGGGAAACCCTAATGTTGTGATTCTGCAACAGTTTCCTGTCTGTATGAACCCATCACCCCTGCAAAGTAACAGCAGCAGTTCCTCTCAGGCAAGCCAAATTCTGGGAGGTTATGACACTGAGTCGTGTGTGTGTCGGAGCCAGTCCA
Source organism: Epinephelus moara (assembly GCF_006386435.1). Classification (NCBI taxonomy): domain Eukaryota; kingdom Metazoa; phylum Chordata; class Actinopteri; order Perciformes; family Serranidae; genus Epinephelus; species Epinephelus moara. Next base: position 3,976,553 of record NC_065527.1, read on the forward strand.
GTCTGCTCCTGCATCCCAATCTGGGAGAGATAAACCCAGTCCGGGTATGAAAGTTGACTCTTTTTTTGCAGCTTGCCTCCCATATTCAAATCCCTCACCTCCCTGCAACTCCTCCGTCTACAAAACCCAGCGAGGAGGAACAGGAGAGCTTCATTAGGCCTATCCACAAGTATAAAGTTAACTAACCTCATGCGGCCACACATCAGCATTCTTCTTTATCTCTCTCCCTGCTGCTTTCTCCCCTTCACCCTCAAAGGAGCTCTCTCCGGTGACTCGCTGTTCCAGAGGATGCTTCCAAAATGGCGGCTCGGGGAGCGCCGCTATTCCCCAGACATCTGAGATGAGATGCGGGGTTCTCTCTTGTGAGCACAGCCGGGAAGAGGAGGAGATACGCAGGAAGTTGTGTGTGTGTTTTTTCCCCCTCCTTTTATTTTCCTATCTTTCTCTGATCTGATCTGATGTGAAATCACAAATTGGCCCCTAGCCGCTGCCCCCTGTGTACATAACAGAACTCATTAAAGAGAGGAGGGTTATTAAAAAGTGATGGAGCGAGGGAGGACTGACAAGAAAAACTGATTCTGCTTAATAAAAGAGACGGAAGAAGGAGAAAAAGGAGCTCCAGAAAGAAACTTGCTGTGGAAAAGAGGCTAGGCAATGAGGGAGCTGCGACTGCGTTTACTATTCACTTTCACGGATGGCTTGCTCAAATAGATTCTTCTGAGGCTTTGGACATGCTTAGATATTTATTTTCCAGCAGATGATAACAGGGAATAGGACAAGTTTTCCACTGGTTGTGTTTCTGTGCCCTACATATGGACTCAGGCTGAGCAGAGACAATACGATATGAGGACACCAACTCGGGTGGCTGCAGAGTAAACCGCTTCTCCAATCCAAACAATCTGCAGAAGCCCCTTTAGGTCCAGACTAAAAATACACCACGTATTACTGTTCACTTAAGATAAAAGCATTTGTTAAATGACCGTATCATAACGTCCCCCCTGCTCAGGGCAGTCGTTTTGCGGCAGGGGTGTGTGTAACAGCAGCAAGAGATCTCTGGTACTCCGCTTCATGGATGTTCATCTATAATTCATGTGTTGTGACCGGGAACACATACATGAAATGTGAGCAAAGTAATCTCTTGGAGGATTGCGAGGAAATGAGAAGAAGGTGAGGTGGGAGGGGAAAACTTAGCGAGGCGCGAGGGCAGAGAAACGACAAAGAAAGAGGAGACAATGAGGCAGTGAGAGGGTCTGGTACGGAGTGGGGAGCGATGAGAGATTCTTCCAGGTTGTTTGTTCTCCAGAGGCTACTGTGGATCCAGATGGAGTGAGGCTGAGAGGGAACAGAATGTGCATCAATATTTACTCGCCTCCCCTCACTTCTCTCATCAAGGCTGGGGGGAAAACAGCAGTGAGCTGGCCAAGCACGTAGCCACGTAGACTCCACATGTAGATGTGCCGTGTAGAGGTCATGCTGGTCGTATACATTTGCAAATGTGCAAGAAAAGAATGAGTGTATGTCTCAAATGTAAGAAATCATATGCAAATGTATCCTTATGTGGTAATGTGTGAGAGGAGGTGTGGGTGTGCGTGCGCCTGCCGCTTTGTATCTGAGTAAAAGCTGAGCATGTGCCTTGAGAAAGAAGCCCTTTCCCCCCTCTGTGGACGAGTGAAATGGAGAAAAATGAGAGCGAGAGACATGACGAGAGGGAGGAGGGATGAGTCAGTGATGTCTGTTGGCTTTGCTGCTCTTCAGCGTGTAACCAGCAATAACTGAAGAGACTATAACCCGCGGCCTGCAGCATCCCACCTGTATGCCTCTGCAGGAACAAAACCACCTGCCCCATTCAACATCCTCCTGAGGCCTCATTTATAAACATTACCTACACACAGAGAAGGTGTTGGAAAGTTGTGTATGTCACTCCCCAGGCAAATGTTAAGCTTTAGAAAAACTAAGCTGGCAGGAGAATGCATGCAGCTCTGCAGGAAATAGGATGTATGGAAATCACGACTGGATCAACCTGCAGGGCAAAAGTTAAGTACTGTTTGGCTACTGTGGCTCAGGTGTAGTCCACATGTGCATGGTCACATTGAAAAAAGTTGATTTTTCTGTGTGTTCTGGCCATTTGTCCACACACAAACTGTGTTGTAGGTCACTGAAAACTGCTATTTCATAAAACTCCATCCAGAAAGTCAGTGTTGACGTGTAGACAGCAAGCGGCAACCTCCAGGGCTGAAATATGAAGCTAATGTGGAAGTTCCAAAAACTGCAGTTCCTCTAATGGCCACTTGAGGCCGGCACCAGGAGCAAGTCAGTCCCCACAGACCCCCATGTTAAAATGTTCAACATTATAGCAGTAACAAACATGTCTATAGCCTGGTACAAAAACAGTTTTGGTCTCTGCAGCTAATTTCACAACACATTCTCAATCCAACCTCGTCACATATCAGCGTTTGGTCATGGACTTTCCATGTCGAGATATGATGTCCAAGGCACCCTGGGTGTGTTGGTTGTTGATGTTCTAGAACGCGTCTACTCGAATCGCAACCCAGTTTAGATCCACACGCGCACTATCGCATACGCAGAGCCCTGACGGAAACTTCCGACCACCTCCGAGCTACCGCGAATAAGGGCTAGTCAGCCAGCTAGCTAACTTAGCCTGTTTTGGTTTACCCCGTTACATCAATATACAACTACTTGTAAATTTAGTACTGCCGCAAATCTAAGGTGACCATATTTTGATTTCCAAAAAAGAGGACACTCGGCCCGGCCACGAGATAGCCTACTTAAATGATACTTGCAGTTTACTCAAAGATGCCTTATCATTTTAATATATTTAAAGTTTATATGTATGAATAGAAAATTCAGTTATATTACAAAATAATATCTCTCAAAGACAGGCCCCAATAGGGGACACATACACACACACACACACACACTAGAGTGTGGCTACCCGATCCAAGCCCAATGGGTCCCGACAGGTTCAGTCAAAAATGTATAAATTGTATTCGGGCTCAGGTCGGATTCGGTCAGCTTTCAGTGAAAATGTAGTGTAAAAATAAATAAAATCCTATTGTCTGTCCTGTTTATTGCTTGGGGACTGTTATTTACGTGACAACACCTGAACACAACACACACACACACACACACACACACACACATTGGCTGTTCGTTTCTACCTCTACCCTCGCTGGAAGCCTCAGACCTCCCGCTGCCCGCTCCCGTCTCAAACACGGAAGTCTCCCTCTCTGCGGAGCACCCACGGCGCACGACCGCCACAAATATACTCCAAACGCATTTTCATTATTTTCGCTATGTAACATTACTGCCATTCACGTAGGCTACATTCATAACACTAGAACGCCCCACAAAACAGCTGTTACCACGTTAGTTCAATGAAATTGGTCTTCTCTTCTGCTAGATCTATCCTTTGGTAAAGCTGACCACAAATAATTGAAATTCAGAGTGATATAGTGTATCTACGAGATTTTCTTATCAGTGTGGACACTGAAGGATCCACACTGATAAGAAAGAATAGAAACATTTATTGTGTCTCTATATTTTTACTGAAAATATGATTTTAAACGTGTCATTAAATTGCTCGGTAGCAGTTTTCAGTGCAACACCGGTGGCCTCCTGTCTCAGTGTCTAAACATTACCGTTAGCATGTTGCTATAAAAAGTTAGCTCACAAACTAACGTCATAACGTCTCCGTGGTTTTTATTTAAAGCTGAAAACATTTGCAAAGTTGAGTTTTATTAACTCTGTGTTTTTATATTCTCGCAGTTTGGTCTCAGTTCGTCTTTAAACTTTAGCTAACGGCTACGTGAAGCTAACGGATAGCTCAGACTGTCTTTGCAGCTCCTCTTCGGCTTCCTCTTCGCTCCCTCCGCCATGCTGATACCCGCCTGATGTTACGTCTGATACTAAAGTCCCGGTGCTGTAAGGTAAACAATATACAAAATGCCCACCTTAACGGCGACAATAAACATGTTAACAGCCTGGTACAAAAACAGTTTTGGTCTCTATAGCTAATGTCAACATTCATGACAACTGAACAAGGGCTGAATTTTTCTATAAGTCACCTGTTTAAATGTTACTAAGGTTGAAAGTTACGCACATTTAAACGCATGCCACTTCAGTGACATGCTGTCTGCGACACGTCACTACAGTCTATGAGTCAGATCCACCCCTTGCTCCTCCACAGCTCCACCCTCTGTACCATATGGTATAGCTATATATTGGCTCCCAGAAAACCAAGATGACAATGGCCAAAATGCCGAATTGGAGGCTTCAAAATGGGAGTCCACAAACCAATGGGTTAATGGTTTTGTCTATGATTCACACACCATAAATGTGCAGTTACTTCTCCGCTATATTAAGAAACGGATGTGTCAGAATATGCTAAAGAGGTCACTGTCACTGTAGCCTTCCCATAGTATGCTTCAACCAAAGTGCTTGTCGTATGGTCGAGCAGCATCTGAAATCCAATGTCTTTCTGTTGTCTGAATTGTGACGCTTCATCCAACAATGTATTCGTAATGCTGCAAAAGTAAAGATCTGACGAGCATGCCCTCCAATACAGGTGATAGTCCAGGTGTGTAGAGGTGACAAGGTACATGAAGCTGTTACTTCTCTTCCAAGCTTTATTTTTTTGTAATAATCCCCAAACTTTCACACCTACAAATAAATACCAAGTGACTATAGTTCATCTTTATCGTCACCATCGCTCCCTGCTGTGCTGAGCTTAAAGTTTTCTTGTGGGGAGTAACGAACTCAGAGGTCACACCCGCATGCTTTAGAAGTGCGTATATACAGACCATAGGGTCAGTTGTCCACTCTCCCAGGTTGGTGATCTAACTTCAGTGGTGATCAACATATGGATAAAGTGGCACACAATGACCCAGATGGCTATTTTTTTAAGGTACTCACTCCTAAACTTCTTTGTTTTTTTAAACTATACAGTGTGTACGTCAGTGAGCTTTATGCACAAGTGACATGAATGACCTGATTTACTTGCAGAGGCTTTAATGCCATTCTCCTCCGCCTCTGAAAAGTCATGTTTAAGACACTGCTCAGTGCTCATATCTATAGACGGGTGTTAACATAATTTATTTTTAAAATGTAAACACTCCCAAAGGGGAAGCGTATGCGGGAAAGCCAGAATAATGTTCAAATCATTTTATTTGAAAGCTAATGCGTTCTGCACATCCCACATGGCTGAACTGTAATGAGCTAATTTGAGTATTATTGTGGATTACTGTGTGTCGGGGTTGTTTTATAGGGAGTGTGGGTTTGGGAATAGCCTGTAACCATATAGAGTTTTAATGTTTTCCTCTTAATTAAGTCAGACAGTTTGCCTGTTTTTGCATTTATAGGACAATGTAAAGAATCTTCTGGCTGCCATTCATCCTATTTTTGCACTATTTTTAGCTATACGTCTTTTTTCTGCATGCAAAAGCACTTTGTTCTGGAGAGTGCGACACAAACAAAGTGTACATTTGTTGCTCATTTATCTATTTTGTTCCCCAGCGTACTCTGCGAGTATAGTCACAGGACAGATTTATAAAAAGACAGTGTGCTCCGGTAGAAATCCAGAGAGTCAGGGGTCATGGCGGGTGGATCTCACTTTGTGGTTTTTCAGCAGTTTTCAACAGTGTAAAGACGAGTGCTGCTCACTCAGGCGTCCCCTAAACAGACATTGACAGAGGACCCCGAGGACGAGAAGTGGGAGCTTTGACCAGGGAATGAACCTGGTCGCAGATGCTCAACCGTTACAGCAGCGACCAATGAGCCAGAGTAGGGCAACAGGCAAATAAATGCAATTAGTGCAAATTTGCTGTGGCAATTAGCGACGGTTGCCTCGGCTCACCTTTCCCCATGTCCTCACAGATCCCTCACATTGTGCTTCATCTATTCATCTGCCACGCTGATTGTTTTTACACTTGTGAATACTGTACATTTATCTTCAAAGATCTTGTCAACTTCATGACTTTCTATACAAAGTAGATATAGAAAGGCAAGGTCAGGCTGTGTGGCTGACAGGAGGGCGATGAATAGGAATAAACGGGGACGGGTTGGGTTACCTTTGTGTCTCCTGTGGCTGCTTGTAGCATCGCCGCCGCCGTGTCCATCTTTGTCTCATCTGCTCCACTTCCTTTGGCTTTGAAGGGCATGCCTGCTTGCATGTCAGAGATTAGAGGGGTGTGTGTGTATGTGTGTGTTTGTGTCTTGATGTCTTTGTCCTGGAGGCGGAGGAGGCAGAGGGCAGTGGAGTCATGCGGACTTCAACTCTGGGTGTGTGTGTGTGCATGGTGTGTGTAGTGCAGACAGGGAGAGAATAGAGGCACTCGTCTGTATAATGGAGTAAGAACTCCGCCAGCTTCTAGGAGCCTTCATCTGTCTGCTGCAGCACCAAGACACACACACTCACACACACACACACAGAGTCGTTCCTGGCCCACAGACCTAACCAGACCAGCTGTAATTTGTCATTTGGCTGCGAACTGGGCCGTCAGCGCTGGGTTACTTTTAGCTTCCGGCTCGATGGTAATCCCTCCCTTTGAAGGCCGGCCAATCCAATCCCATGGCTGACACCGCCAGAGAGGACTACACCATTGTGACCTTTATGGCGCACCAGCTAATCTTTTCTCAACGAGAGAGAGAGGGAGGGAGAGGAAAACTGGCAGTGAGTTCAACAAGCTTACTTGTTCTCCATAACTCCTTTCTCCCCATCCTGTGTTCTATTTTTTTGCTGCAGAAACACCCAAAGCCCTTTTCCCAACATGCAGCGTCTAGTCACTTGGTTTTAGAGGAATGAGGAAAAAGTCACACAGCCCTCTTAGTCACTTGACATTTAGCAAATCCTCATGTTTCTGCCTCTGGCTCTGTGTTCTGGGTGTGTAGAGGTGGCGTGCGCTCATGTCCCTGGCAGCATTTGGCACATTTACAGACGTGGCGTCATTTAAGGCTTTTTCACACCTAGTTGCTTCAGATCACTTATCTGGGTGGTTTCACCTTTAATTTGGCTGTTTGAGCCTTGTAAGAGCACAGGGATGGGAGGGAGGACTTGTTGAGAGGGACGCTCCAATCCGGCAGCCTGAGGCACTTAGCTTGGACTGTGATCCAATCATGTTATATGAACATACTATATGGTGAGAAATATAAAGAAGAATGTAAACTCTGAGACTAAGGGCTCCAAAGGTTACTTTCTTAAGGCCTGAGGTTCAACCCAGAATCATTTGCTGCCTTTTGAAGAAAGGGTTCTTAGAGATTTAGTAAGACCAAAGGTTTCTATTACGAGCTCTTTTTTGGATAAAGAAATAGTTCTTCAAGGATTGTTGAAAGCATGGGTGTCCAAAGATCCTCACCCTCAAAATATTGGTGATATCTTAAACATCATTTCATGTCATACAATATCACATGGTCTGCAGATGTTTTTTTTCATGGTACTCAGTACTTGGTTGTTTGTATTTGGTTCTAACTTGGCACAGAGTTTTGGATCACAATCCTACTGCACTACTGAAATCAACACATTCCCACTCAAACGTTGTCACATATGGACGTTTGATCTTGGACTAATCACGTCCACATATGATGTGCAAGGTACCCTGAGTGTGTTGGATGTTGACATTCTGGGATGCTGTGTCAACATCTGCCTGTTACATATATGGTCTGTTTTTAAAATACGTTTCCATTTTCACAGGAAATTGACTTTTTTTCCTTTCAACAACAAATGCACGCGGTTACATTTCGCATACACTTGCACGTGGTTGGGTTTAGGAAAACAGAACAGGCTTTGGCTTTACAATCTTAAGGGAACAGAACAATGACCTCCCAGGTGAAAGTCAGCTGCTGGTCCCGTCCACCGCTCCTCCTGCCCGCACTACTTGGACTTCCGTTGCCTTGACTTTCGTTGTTGTCCCACTGCATTTCCTCCTGACATCGATGGTTGCCTTTAAACAATAACTGTCAGTAGCCATGTATCATGCCAACATGAAAGGATGGCTCTTTTTGTCTGTGTCTGACACCGGAGGTCACTGACCAAGCAGTGGTTTTCGATGACTTCAGAGTGAGACTGGGTTGTTGAAATTGTAAAGGCTTTAGTAGTAGCGATTTCAGAAATCTCCAACCCCTAAAAACATCATTGGACACCATCAGCTTCAACCCTATAGGAGCCTTATGAAACTCAAGGCTGCTGGACATGGTTCCCTTGACCCCATGCTAACCTGTTAAACTAAAACCATGATTAGTGTGAGAGAGATAATGTAGCCTGATACTATTTTTAGCCCCCCTTGGGTGGGTTCTAGATGAAACCCATGGAATATAAAAGGGTTCTTGGTACAAACGTGTGGGTGGATTCATGTTTGCACGAAGTGAAGGTGGAAAGGTTCTGGATTCAACCCCAAGAGAGGATTCTGGGTGATATCATTTCACCAAAGAAAGTTTATCCAGTAGAACCTCTCATAGAGAATTCTGGGTAAAACCTTTCACTGATGGTTGTAGGTATAACCCTTTCTGTTGGGTTTAGATAGAACCTTCTGAAAGGGTTGCAGGTGAAGCATTGATAAAAGGCTCTACCAGGAACCAATTAGGGTTCTCCTATGGGGAAAAGCTGCAGAACCCTATATGGGTTTAGTTAAACCTCTATTTCTTGTGTATAACCATCCCATCACACAGTTTCCAAGAAACCTTCAACCTTTCATGACCATCAAAGGGAAGCACACATTGAACAACTGAGGACAACACACTGGATAACAAGTTGACAAGTATAAGAGTCACATCACGAGGTAACCCCAGAAAACTCCAGGGAAACAGATTCTTGTTCCTGTAGCAAAACCTAAACTGAAATCCATGACACCAACAGTTCTCTCTATTTTATGATGCGATGCATGGAAAAGCAAGAGAACAGAAAAAAAATCCGAAATTCGATATCATGACATTGATTCAGGAACAAAAATCAAATCTCGTCTCATACTGTCGTACCAACCCAGAAAGGTATGTCTAAGCACTTTCTCTCCTGTTTGTTTCAGTCCCCATAACCCTCCAATCCTTCTCCAACATTACAGGAACCACTGGGGACAATAAAGCCTCATTGTGACATGCCCCCGCCCTGAGCCTCATCCCTTGGGCTCCTCGCTATGATACCTCCTAGCCCACCATCCATCCCCATTTGACATCCCTCCCTCCCCCTCCTGCTCAAACCTAGCTTATGTGCGTCTCCTTGGAACTGAAAGGTCAGCTAAGCCAAAGTCTGTGCCCCTTCAACCGTGATGAAATATCCAAGACTGAGATCTATTTTGTTTGCTGCTCCACATCATACTTTTCATATGTTATGGCTGCAAGAGCTGAGCAGATATCTAGGATCACTTGAGCACATGGGAAATTGTGAAAATTTGCAACAACAGGATCAGGAGGCAAACAATTTAGGCTTCAATCACTATGTAATTTTTAATTAGTGTTAATATCAATTTACCCAGGAACAGACTGGAAAAGGCTTATAGGAAGTATATCACTGCTGGAGAGATGTCTTGGGCTGTCGATGCAGTAGAGAGACCAAAATACTTTTGAAACTGGTGCTAGAAGGAAACAGATGAAAAAGGCTGTGGCAATTGCTTTTGCTCAAGAGGTAAAAAAACAAACAAACCAAAAACTACCAGAATGCACCACGCCGCACCAGACCTATAAAACCTTCCACTGCTAGGTGATGTAATGCAAGTTGCTTGTCTGGAAAAACAATATGGTGGCCGGCTGCTAACAATCAATTTCATATTGCAATTAAACAGTGAGCTAAAATAATTTCTGAAAACATTTGAGGTGAGAAATAGGCAACGCAGTAACAGAATCTTGGTTTATATGTGTTCAGCACTGCTTAGTTACGATTTGATCTCAGTTTTTTTCAGCCGTCATTATTCACAACACAGGAAACAGTATGGTGCCCACTTCCTGTTCAGAAACTCTCATGCTACAGCTAAACAGAACACTAAAAATATGTTTCTGAAAACATTTTAGGCGACAAACAGGCAATACAGTAACAGAATGACAGTTTATATTTGATAAGCTCTGCCTAGTTTTGATGTTTAATCTTAGTTTGAGCTGCTCTCTCTCGACCTGCTTCTGTGTCTGTGATGCAGGGCATTCAAACAAGAGGCAGTACAATCTGTGGTTCAAGCAACAGCCCTAGAGCTAGCAAAAGTTTTGCTGGCAAATGAGCAGGGAGCTCTAGACACTGGAAAGATAGATGGAAGTTTACCTCAGTTCATTTACACATACTAGCCACACTGTGATGATACAAAGCTGGCTGAAAATCAGCAAAGTATCCCTTTGATAAGATCAAGTACTGGGCCAAGCCAAGCGTCTGAAACAGCTTCAGTGCTACTTGACATAGATTCTACAAGTCACTGAAGTACTGTCTCTAGCTGCGTTTCCATCAACCTGTTTTTGTAAATTTTCAATTTGCGCATAAAAAACCTGAATGGAAACACCCCAAATATTGTAAAAACGTTTTTACACTTGGACGAGGTTGAAAAGTTGGTGTATCGATAATGGTAGATTCAATGAAAAACAATGATGGACGCTTGTATACCATCAATGCATAGGCCACAAGAGCTCGTTGTCATCTCTGGCTTTTAGCACGATTATGTGTGCACACAGGGCTGTTACCAGAACTCTTCCAAAAGCACATAGCTGTAATATTAGTCCTTTAAAACTCTCTATTTCCTTTTTCCAGTGTGCTCTCTGTTATTATACTGCCATTGTTTTTCTTTGAGGTTTGACCAGCATTTTTTTAATTACAGTATCTTGCCGTGCCTTCTTCTTCTGTAGTGGCACCTGACTGAAGAATTAGCGCCATCTACTGCTTATCTCCATGAACACCCAATATTATTACAACAGTGGATGAGAAAAATGCATAAATGCACATTTTCTAAATATAGGTTTGTCTGAAGAGACATATTCACACGTTTTAGATGAAAGTGCGTTGGAAAATATCACTTTGAACAGTCTTTGAACAGAAAATCCTGCACACTGCTCAACATTGCTCAACGTGCTTGTCGTTTTGCTTCTCTGCATCAAAATAATTTTTTTTCACAGTGTCGCGGACTTGTTGGACTGTGCAAACAAAGCCCATCTCTTTTGACTTTAACCGCCTTTTTGGAAAAGTCGGCGTTGCAATATTTGCTTACATCCAACAACATGTTGATCTTAGTCCTCCATAATGTTGTCCTACTGAACCTTCCTCAGGAGTATTAAATGAATAGATTGAATAGGGTTAAAAATATTTGAATGAAAACCCAACTACGGTGTAACAATAATCCAAAATAATCTGCAATAGGTGCTCAGTTGGGTTCAGATCTGGTGACTGTCAGGGCCAAAGCATCCATCCATCCATCCATCCAATTTCATCCACTTGTCCAGGGCCGGGTCGCGGGGGCAGCAGGCCAAGCAAAGCACCCCAGACATCCCTCTCCCCGGCAACACTTTCCAGCTCCTCCTGGAGGACCCCAAGGTGTTCCCAGGCCAGACGAGATCTATAATCCCTCGAGTGTGTTCTCGTTCTGCCCCGGGGCCTCCTACCAGTGGGACGTGCCTGGGACACCTCCAGTGGGAGGCGCCCAGGAGGATCCTGATCAGATGCCCGAACCACCTCAACTGAACCCTTTCGAGGCGAAGGAGCAGCGGCTCTACTCTGAGCTCCCTCCGGATGTCCGAGCTCCTCACTCTATCTCTAAGGCTGAGCCCAGACACCCTACAGAGGTAACTCGTTTCCACCGCTTGTATCTGCGATCTCATTCTTTCGGTCACTACCCAGAGCTCATGACCATAGGTGAGGGTTGGGACGTAGATGGACCAGTAAATTGAAAGCTTTGCTTTCTGGCTCAGCTCCCTCTTCACCACGTCAGACCGGTGCAGCGCCCGCATCACTGCAGAAGCCGCACCGACCCGCCGATCAATCTCACGCTCCATTCTACCCTCACTCATGAACAAGACCCCGAGATACTTAGATACTTGGGCCAAAGCATATGAATCCTATTTTCTGACTGAAACTATTCAGTGACACCTCATGCTTCCACTTATTTACTTAGGCTTTTTTCCTAATTGGTTACCTCACTGTATATAAATTCCTTTCAGGGCATCTTGGTGGCCGACACATTAACAGCAACTACAATGTCTCTGAAAGGACTTTTGTCGTTTGTCATCCCTTTGATTCCTGTCCAGTACCACTTTATTAATAAAACACTAAGATGCAATAAAGTAATATTTCTAAAACTTTTTTTTTTAAGTTCCTTTCATTTTTAGCACTGATGGAAATGACATTAATTGCAATCCAATCATTTTAAAGTAGCAAAATAACAATTTGGGCCCAAACAAACTGTCTGAGGGCTGAAAACGTCCTGACAAGTGACGCTAAAAACAAAACAGCTATTTGCAGCTGAAGCATCAATAAAGACGAGCTCAAAGTGCCTCACTCACTAAGTGGCATTTCATTTTGTTTTTAATTTGGTCCGTCGGCCCCCCCACCAACGCCTCATCTCTTTTGTTCCTGCCAGACCAGGCCGAAAGGGGGTGTGGGCTGAACGTGAGCTGGCCTCAGCAGGCTACCTCCAATCTCCCGCCATTTGCCAGCATGGTACCAATCAACACTTTACTCCCACCCCGCCGAGAAGCAACCGACTCTGAAGGAGACAGAAGGGGACCTGGTGTGATGGAGATATGGAGTGTGTGAATGAGAAAAAGAGAGAGGAGAAGAGAAGGGGGGAGAGACAGAAATAGAGGCAGAGAAAGAGAGAAAGCAGGAAGGCAGCTCCTTGTTGAGCATCCTAAATTTACCCCAGTGCTGAGACTCCCTGTCGTCTTCAACTCTTGCTCTCCCAAAAGAACTGTGCCTCTGCCGAGCCTGACACATGAACACACATGCACACACAAACACACACACATGCACTCCAAGGTACAGTAGTCTTTGATATGACTGCAGCTTCCTAAACAGCCAAGATTACACTCAAATTCTAATATAAGTATGAATTTCGAGGATGTTTCTGGTACAAAAATTGCTCTAGCTCTTAATAAGTTTTAAAAATGATACCTTTGAATATAACAGAAACAGTCAAATTACACCCCTGTGGATATTTATCTTTTTTTCCAATAACAGTTTCTGTACTTTCATATATTTCTTCAATTTATCATGCTGCGTCCTTGCTGCCTAACCCCTCTCTTCACAGGACTGCTATTGATCCAAGCCATCGCAGTGATAAATGCAATCTTTTATCAAATGACCAAATTTTACAAATGAGAGTGTAAATGGCGATGCAGGTCGGCCTTTACATATAATAGAGGTGCATAGAAGAAAAATCATTTTAATGAGTTTTATGCATTATGTATTTTCATGGTGATATTTTAGGGGTGTGTATCTCTCCCTCTCAGATGATTTAATGTGTATCTATACAGTATATATGGTCTCACAATCCAGTGCAAAACAAAGTGTGATGCACTGCCCGTTTGACTCAGATTGATTCAGCTGTGATTAGTTCTTTTTTTACAGGAAGGTTTCAACATTTTGGAAATACAGTCCACACAATCAACCTTGCCGAGAGTTAGACAAGAAGATCAATATCACACTCATGTCTGTGTGTCAAAGATATTTATCTACAACTAGGATACTGTTAGCTTATCTTAGCTTAGCATAAAAACCTGAAGCAGCTAGCATGACTAAAAAAACTACCTACCAGCACTATTAAAGCTCAGTAAATGACACTTTATATCTTGTTAGTTTAACAAGTTGTGTGTCAGATTATTATTATGTTATTAAGTGACTTCTAGAGGTCCCTGATGTTTTTGTTTTACCTCTGGACAGAGCCAGGCTAGTTGTTTCCACCTGTCACCAGTCTGTTTGCTGAGCTAAGCTAAGCTAATCATATACTAGCTATAACTTATTATTTAACGCACAGGATTTGATTTGGACTTAATTACGGGTTGCAGGTGTGAGCAGGTGCAGGTTTGCAAAACTGGGGCAGGTTGCACATAACACCTTATGGTAAGATTTTCCTTAATGTCCATGTTGAGGCTTTCTTAAAATAAAATCACAAAACATGTCCTTAAAATGTTCAGTTAAGTATTTAAGGTTTTCTTCTGGTGCCGGTTTGCAAAACTGGGGCAGGTTGCACTTAACTACTTATGGTAAGTATTTAAGGTTTTCTCCTTATCTTGGTGTTATACTTAAGAAATCCCTTAAAGTTTGTTCAACCATTGCACAAAAGACTTTAGGTATCACAAGCTTGAGCTCAAGCAAACAAATGGTTATCATGGAAACTGTAGTATGTTACCACTGTAAAGTCTTTCCATGCAGTAAATGCCTCAACATTTTTACTTAACTAAGGACACCCTCTTAGGGATTCTGTGTAACACTCTTAAGTAAGTCCCTCAGCTTGGGAATAAATTAAGTCTTAAGTGTTATACTTCAGGAGAAAACAAAAGGTGTTTTGTGAACAGGACTCTGATGCACAGACATGACATGATGTCTTTTTGTTGTAACTTTTGACATGAATTAAATATGTTTCCCAAAATGTCAGACTATTCCATTAATAATAAACTGTGACTAAAAATAAATAAGCTAAAATGTATGTGTCCCTGTGCAGAGGTGTGGTCTCGAGTCACATGACTTGGACTTGCCTCAGATTCAGGTCACAAATTCTATGACTGAACTCCACTTGACAAAATCAGAAAAAGATATGCAACTTGACTTGGACTTTAACACCAGTGTGTCGTGACTTCACTTGGACTTGAGCCGTCTGACCCTGAAAATACTCAATACCTCCCCACAAGCACAGAGAAATATAAGAGTATGTAATTTAGAAAGTGTGCCATGAATCAGTTCATTTTCTGTCATTTCCTGAATCAACTGATGTTAATGTTTTTCATTTCCAGTAAGCCCAACTGCCAAATATCAGGGAAACAATAGGGTGCATGCTATGATGCATCCATAGTGACTCAACCGGGGGGGGCTGTGGCTCAGTTGTATCCTGGAGCAAGATACTGGACCTAAAATTGCTCCTTGATGGCTGTTTCATCTGTGTGTGAGTGTGTTAAAGCTGGTAGCAGATGGCACCTTGTACGGCAGCCTTTGCCACTGGTGTGTAAATGGGTGAAGTGACTTGTAGTTTGAGTTGTTGGAAGACTAGAAAGGTGCTATACAAGTGCAGTCCATTCCATTTCATGTGCCACGTCCTTTTGTCCCAAGGAAGATCATCCCAAACCCGGGATGACGTTAGTTTTTAGCCCTGCTTTTGAGCCTCCCTAAATTTGACGTGACATGACAGAAAAACATCGGCCACTGCCATCAGTCAATACCATCTTATTTGCTGATAGGCTGATGGCAGTCAACAAGGTAAACATCAGCCGATGCCGATGTGCAGCTGATAAATATGTGCGTCCATAGTTTGAACCAATCCGACAGAATCCAATCAAGTTTTTAAAATGGCATTATATTAAAGCCCAATCCCAATACCCCCCCCCCCCCCCCCCCTTGTCCACTACCCCTTGCCCTTGCCCTTGCCCATTAACCCCTGGCCCTCAATTTCAACCTCAAGGTTGAAATCTCATTCATCCTACCGATCGCATTTGGCGCATTCATCATGCTTCGTTTGATGAACGACAGACAACAGGGGACTTCTGCTAGCTAGCTAACTAGCTAACATTACGAGGCAGCATAGTTGTAATAGTTTCGTAATGTGAAAAATCCGACAATTTTGCAGAACAGGATAGGTGACAGACGCCAGATAGTGTGAGCTAGCTAGCTAGCTAACAAGCAACCTTACGACGGTAACGTTAGCTATTTATGAAATTTTTTCCCCGTCTCTTGCTCGGTGGTAGCCATGGCGACGTCTACCCCTTGCTGGCAAGTCAGCATCTGAAGTCCTTCACTCCGAATGGGCTAGTTTCATACCCACTACCCCTCATTATGCCCCCTACCCCTACACGCAAAAAGGAATTGGGACACCACTACCCCTCGTGTAGGGGTAGGGGCAAGAGTAGGGCTAAGGGGGGTATTGGGACGGGCCCTTAATGAAAAGTGCTCTCTGACTTGTTTGGGACTCGAAACTCTAAATTCTGGACTTGAGACTTGTCAGTCTTGACTTGGAACTTGACTTGAGCAAAGACTTTATACTTTTGACTTGCAAAACAGTGACTTAGTCTTACCTGTGTTTCTGTTGGTAACTGCTTTGAACAAGGAAGAGGGCAAGTTAGAATTAGCATTAGCTGCTAATGTCAAAGAAGAATAAGAATTTGGTCAGCTCTGTGGTTCTGTATTGATTTAGCCAAATCTCTGCCTCTTGTTTTAGTTTGGAAACAAAATATCGGAAATTTATTGGTTAGTCTTTAGCCTACACCTATATTGCATATCTAAGTCTTCTTTTTTTCTTTTTGTTGCTGCAAGATCACCTTAAGTGTTTTCTTCGAAATGAGTGTTAATGGGTGAGAGAATCTTCTGCCAACTAAATTAGACTAAATATGAAATGCTCTGTAACAAGTGCTGAAATGTAAAAGAAAAAATATAAATAAAAAATACTCAAGGTAAAAAGGCAAGAAAAGGAAACTGCATTCATGAGACAGCCAAGGAAAGCATTGAGTCAGAGCGGTAATGAGTAAGTGAAATAGACAGTGGGGGAAAAATAGACTTGCTGAAGTAGAGTTAAGTGAAAAAGTAGACACATCGGGAGCAAAACAGAGAGGCAGAGATATTGGATCAGGCAAATATTGAGCAAGAGCAACAGCAGATACAAAGCGAGGAGGTGAGAAAGAGATCAACAGAGTGAGAAGAGAAAAAGCGTAACGACAACGGCAGATATATTCACGGTCTCGCCGCCTTGTTCTCATTCCCTCCGGCTGTGGCTGCCTGCCCACGAGTACCAGCGGCGGCGGAGGGGCCGGAGCAGGAGGCCTGGGACACAGCATTTGGTCATTTCACAGAGCACTGCAGCCCACCAAAACAATGTTGAAGCAATCAGAGCTAATTGCGCACTAATGGCTCCCCTTCCACTTTCCCTCTCTAATTGGCTGGCGCCATCTGTGCACGCACACACACACACACACACGCTCGAATGCATCCCACATACACACACAGCTCTAATTCTTACAACGCAAGCATCCACAACAGGCAAACACTCAGAATAACATACAGGTCTAGAAATTGGGTAAATAACATCATACATTTCAGGGAAGCAGAGGATGAGAGATTCTCTAACAGTGTGCTCAGTCACCAAGGGGGGCATTTACAGTCTATACTGCTGGTGAAACCCTTAGCATGTTTGCATTGATTTTTGCCTTCAGAGCGGTTAAAATAACAGTTTAATCATTTGATGCAATAAATAGATTCAGTTTAACAGGGAGAGTGTTTTCGTGACTCAAACACGTTCGCTGACGAGCCTGTGATTGCAGCCGCTGTTGGATCTCCTCATCACACGCTCCATTTTGCCTCACCTTTCTCCCACCTGGCACGTGAAGCCATCAAGGCGCTTCATTCTCAGGAATAGCTTGTCACCGCTGTCATCTCCGCGCCTCCTTTGCCATGCATCAGGTTTCCTCCCCGCAGTTCTTTGTTATCACTTAGCAGGAAATCTTTTTGGGCTGCGCAGTGTGGAAACCATCACCGCAGGCAAAGGTGAAATGGGTACAGCAGGGAAAGTGCTTTAAGTGCAGCGGTTGCCATGGAAACCACCTTTACCCAGGTTCTCCTCGTTCGGCTCACCTTCCAGGATTTCGAACGGCTTGCCGGCTTAATTGACAGCTGCGGAAACACACACAAACTCCCGCGCGCACGCAAAGACAGTCCTGGAAAATGATTAAATCCGTTGCCCACCTGCTTGTTTACACTCTGGCAACCGCTTCCTCTCTGTTTCCTGTTTACCGAGACATCGTCCGTGCTACCATCTGTCCGTTTTCTCCTGTTTGCAGTGAAAACATAATTTGCTCAGAACAGGTAGAGCACTTTTCTTTTGCATAACTGTTTCACACAACAATGGGATGCTTTGTTTTCGCTCGGCAACTCGCACACGGAGATCAGACTGCTTACAACTGCAGCTCTGTCCACACAGTGAGGCTTTTCTCCTGTTAGATTGTGTTCTCCGGCTTGTGTGCCCTTCCACTTACTTCCACCTACCAGCAAACACACGTGTGTATCCGTGTGTCTGTCTAAATGCCTGTGCATCTGTGGGTGTCTAATCGTAGTTGTGTGTGTCTCCAGGGCTAAACAGACGCGTATTAAAGGTGATGACACCGCCTTAAAGAAAGCCCGAGGCTTCCTGTGAACTGGACTGCTTTAGACAACTAGAACTGGGAGACACACCATAAAACACACACCCTCTATTCAAACATACTCGGAGAGAGCTTAGATCTTTGATGCTGTGCAGTACGGTAATTGTACTGGGTGTAGGTCTCTCCTTTTGAACACCAGCATTTGTATTTCTCCAGCTTGATTTTAACACCACAAAAACCACATTCGTCTGAGCTGACGCAAAGACATGCAAGATAACTGAATTTATAACACTTCACACTTGTCAGCTCAGTAAAACAAAGTGTCCAGATGCAGGCTCAGAGCAATGACACTCTGTCAGTGCGGCGCTAAGATACCCAGCTTTGAAGCGTTTTCGCATCCCATATGGCAAAACTGAAAATAGCCTTTTTAATTTAAAATTCTTCCTCACGTGTTGAATATCGTCTCCAATCTAACGGAGAGCATCTGTCCTTCGTTTGAAGGGTGCCGTGAAGTGAACTGAAGTTAGTGAAACCTCGTTTTGTTTCTAGAATAGATTTGCTTTTGTTGTCTAAAATCATTGTCAAAGTCGAAATGATAGCAGGTGAGGTGCTTCCCCGTGCTTCTATTTACACTCTGCATCACTGGTTACATCATATTACTCTCAAATTCCAAGGTCAAGCTGTAACATTTCACAGGAAGCTGTGAGCAATGCTACACTGCATGTGTGTGTGTGTGTGTTTGATTTGTGGTGAATATCAGGACTTTATATCTTTGACCATTTATACATCTGTGTGTGTGTGTGTGTGTGTGTGTGTGTGTGTATACCTGTACTTGCTACATAGTGAGGACCAGTAGAGTGAGGACATTTACCAGTAGAGTGAGGACATTTTTTAAAGTGAGGACATTTTGGCCAGTCCTCACCTCTTCAAAGGTCTGTTTGAGGTTTAAGACTTGGATCTAAGGTTTCAGTTAGAATTAGGTGTAGGTTAGGCCTGTAGTTGTGATGGTTAAGTTCAGGGTAAGAGGCTAGAAAATGCATTCTGTCAACAGGGTCCTCACAAAGGTAGAAGTACAAGTGTGTCTATGCGTGTGTGTGTGTGTGTGTGTGTGTGTGTGAGGTGGACTGTTCTTTCACGTGCCACAGTGTTCTGCACCACATCCCTGAGTGTGACAGGAGCAGATGTTAAACCCAGCGCCGGCCGCAGGGCTTAGAACACAACTCCCATCAAACAGAACTATTTCCCCCTCTGGACGGTGGCTCTGCAGGCCAGTTCAGCTCTTTATCCAGCGTTCATTCTCTTTGTTCATCATAAATCCTCTGCTGATGCCAGAGGAAAAAAAAACAGGCAAATGTCAACCCTCTAGCTGGGACAAAAAGTTCCACTTGTACTTGTGTTACACGGGGATTTCAAAAAGAAGATTTTGTTTTTTCTTGTGGCCCTGATGCCTTCTAGCTGATTGGGCTGTCACTGCATTTAGGTTGCTGTGTAGTTTCTGATGGACAGGTGCTGGGGATGATGGTTAAACTGAGCAGCTAGGATTAGGAGAGGCCAGACAGGTGTGTTATATAAGAGAATTAGAGAGAGTGTGTGAGGGAGAAAAAGGAGTTTTCCTTTTAGTGTGTGCTTGTGTCGCCCAAGCGTGTCTGACACAAACTCTCCTCTCATCTGTTCCACAGAGGCGCACTTTGCACTTTCCCATTACTTTGCGAACCTCGTCCACCTACAGCCGCTGCAACCCCCGCACGCCAGATTCAGGGAAACAGCAGGCCAGGGTTTTGAACTACCAACCCGGCGGCTGCTGGGAGAGAGCATTACCCTCAGTGGCATGCAGGTCCAGACCTCTTGGCAGAGTGTTCTGACGGAGAGCAAACACATGTAACCAGTGGGAGTCGGCCCATCTGTCTCTGTCTCCAGCTAGTGTCACACACACACACGTTCGCTCACACAATTCCTCAGGAAAGTGAGACATGAGGCTGTGTTGGCAGTGACAAACGAACTGCACGGCGAGGGAAAACCAGTTAGAAGATGAAGTGACCAATAGATCAGACAACTGAGACTCTCTCTTTCTCACTCTGCCTCTCTCCCCCTCACTGCTTCCTCTCTCAGTCTCACCCTAACAGAAGCTAGGTAAAAACTTTTAAAGGGATAATACGTGTGTATTATATATATATATGGATGTCAACATCCAGGTGTGCCGTGGGATTTTGTGATAACCACACGTTATTTTTGCAATATTCAACTGGGCCTATACAAAAAGTTAGGGATTAATTTTTAATTGACTGTATCAGTATGTTGTGTGCATCCATTTTCTAATAAAGAGGCAAGTTTATACATAAATTTTATTTTTAATTTAATTTATAAAAACCTTCACGGGGAACTTATTTGTTGCCGATCACACGTGTAACACATCAAAAGCCCTGATTGGCGGCCAGTGTGAGAGATGAGAACATTTAAAAGGAGAAAGCCCTGTCAGTGGATTGCTTTATTGTACAGAGCAAATTACAACAAAGCACCAGAGAGGACGACCTCCCACCGTAAGAAAAGAGAAAAAAAAAAACAGTCGGTAGACAGTATCACGAAAGGTATCTGTCTTATTTCGTCTTATTTTTATTGTGGAGAGGAGACGCACCACAGGTTGGCTTCGGCACAAAGAAGTAGGAAATATTAAAAAGAAACACAATCAATTGCCTCTAATTACCTTTGTCTCTGAAATGTGCTGTTTAAATAAAAAACAGACGAAAAAACAAACTATTTAACTGCCGACTTACTAGTTAAAGTTGAGGCACAAATAAAGGGAAAATGATCAAATCAATAAAATCAAATTATCAGGCAGAACTCTGTAATGCTCCCACTGCTGTATGACGGGGTCGCAGCCATGGCAGCTGGAATGTGTCCCAGCTGAGCCTGTTGGAATTGTCCCCCTCGGCTCCCTCACAGTTAAAATGGTTGTGGAGATAACAAAAATGGTGCCTAACTTTAGTAGATCATATCAGACATGGAATTAATCTGTAGATGTTCCGGTTCAAATAAGACCAAACTTTTCTATGGATGTCAGTTCAGAGCCACGGTGAAGGCCAGAATGTGGCCTGTAACAGACTTTAAGGCTTGCTGTTTTTAGCTGAGCTGATTTCTGGAAAACCTGACACCTCTGCCAGCTGGTTGAGAGAAGAGAGGGGTCAGCAGTCAAAAAAAGTAAATAAAATGGGTTTATCAACAAATGTAAATCACTGAAAAACCAGAGAGGTCCTTGTGCACACAAAACATTAGGCTGATTGGTCCAGTAGTTTGCAAGATTAGGTCCAACCAAAGAGATATACACACTCACACACACATATGCACACACTTAACCAAACATGATATTAATCGTAAACTGTACCATCCTTGTTAGGACATATGGAGTGAAACACGTGATAGTCCATTGATTTAAGTCACGGTCCAGGCAGGGGTGTAAATATAGACAGTACAGGCTGGGCAATTTCACCGAGGCCCATGGGTTGAGGGGGCCCATAGAGAGAGTGGGCCCTCCGACTTTATGGGTAATTTGGATTGGTACCGTAGAAATATGCCTGTGTTCAAAGAAAAACTCAATTCACTTTATGTGCCTTTGAAAAGGCAAACCCATCTCCATCATGTTTTTTTCTTCTTTTTTGTAAAATAGCCAGTAGTATCTATAATAAAAATGTTATAAAATATATGCCTACTCTCCATGAACTATAAAAAACTATACAAACTACAAGTATAATCCCTTATTTCCATTGGTATTTTTGTCATATATATGCAATGATGATTTCTTGGTAATATGTATGTTGGTGTTATCCAATGTCAAGTCTATTTGATCACATGATGATAAGATTATACGATTGCTAGTTTAGGCACATAATGAGTAAGTAGCGTGCCTTAGGGCCCGTCATAATAGTGCACACTGGGGCCTGTTGTAACTACTTTACACCACTGGGTCCAAGGCTGGATTTTTAGTTACTGACCTCTTCAGCAATGAGGCCAGCCCATTCTTATTCCCAACTTGTCAAATACTGCCGCTTCATTTTAAGCACATTGTCAGATTATTTTGAAAAAAAAGACTGTATGTACGTAACAAGCAGAAACTGTACACTTCCTGTGAAAACAGAAGGGTATTTTGAAAAGACACAATGCAGTGTGTAAACTGACACATTATCCCAGAACGTCCAAAACTGATGCAAGAAGGTACCTAGCGTGTCGTATTTTGACATTTAGGCCCACTGACAAAGTGGCGGTATTTGACAAGTTGGGATGAGAACAACTGGTTCAGCCATCCAGATTTACCTTTAGTCATTTATTCAAGGTCGACACAGTCTAATATATTCTGCAGCATACTTGCGTTTGGCCATGTCATCAAGCTAGTTTGCTGTCTCTGTCAAGTGGCTGTACATTAGTCACTCACTCTACAGCAGGAAACAACACTTCAAAAAGACAGCTCTGTGCTGGGAATTCACTGTACTTAAAAATAAAGTGGTTGTTTACAATCTTGACACATTTGCAAGTCACTTGCGGTCCATTCAAAATGGACCAAACCAACTTTTGGACCTCGACCCACCAGTTGGTAAACAATGCTCTACAGAGAAGAAGCCAGCCACAGGTGTGAATCAAGAGTATCACATCAACTTCAGATAGCTCCAATTGTTGGAATTTGGGACGCTTTGCCATAGTTGCTGAATCAGAATCTGAAAGTGAATTGATTTAAACTGCAGAATGAATTATCTACTTCCTGTAGATGTTCAAATGTAGCTAGAAATTTGCAGTTAAAACGTGCAATATGTCATTTTCTGCCACTAGGGGACTCAAACCAAAACAATAACAGAAGATGAGTTGGATGACATCACGAAGTAGCGTGGGATCATGGGAGTTGTAGTCATATAACAGATACAGATCTGACGTTCCTCACTCCGTGAAACTGAAACCGATCGTGGCAGTTTTTTTGGCAGAGCGAGCTTCAGCAGCAGAGAAATGCTTGCAATACACTGGTGGAAATGATGCGAGGTCGGCATCGAATTGTAGTCCTAGATTTTCACGAAGCTCTCTCCATCTCCGAAAGGCCACACCAATATTTAATTTAATAAACATTTCTGATAATCAAAGTACACAACTAAACAGAATATATAATATTGATTTAGTCGTTTTTAGACATTTTTATGTGGAAAAACTACATATTATACCTTTAACATCTCCACGTGTTTTTTTTTCTGTTCCCAGGCTTGTACCATTTTAATCAAAGAGGAAGATATTCTCCGACTCATTTGTTCACCTTTTGTGCTGATGATATATCCAAGAGACTTTTACCTCCATCCAAGCCTTGAACAACTCCAACAGAACGTTATTTAACATCTTTCAAAACCAAAGCAACATCTTTTTCCAGAGACAGTAAAGCTGATCTGCAGAATCTACAGAACATACCATGACAGGTTTTCATCTGGTTATGTCTTTGATAGAAAGCAGTTCCAATGTTGTTATTCAATGCTTTGAACACCACACAGTAACTTTCATTCACCTCCATGGTACTGGTGACACCTCAAACCCTGAAAAGAAAAATTCAGACTATCTTTCTAAATAGAAAAAAATGAGAAAATATATTTTTGTCGCTTGTGAGAACCCTTTAATTCCTCAAGTTACAAAATGGTAATCGCTCCACTGTGACAATCTATCCTCCATTTTCTGCCTTCCTTTCCGTTATTCCTTATGGTGATAAGGATGGAAAGATAGGTGCGTGCATGTGTGTGACAGAGAGAGAGAAAGCAAGACAAAAAGAGAGAGGGACAGATTGTGAATGTGTGAGGAAAAGGCGGCGACGGGTTTCACCTAAAGCGGGCTTCATTACCATGCATCTGTCAGAGCGCAGACGGAGGTCTTGTTGCCAATGGCAATGTGGAAAGGAGTTAAAGAGCATCAGCATATTTTTTTCTCTCCTCCCCCCATCCCTCCCTCTCTCTCTCTCTCGCTGTCTGTCTGTCTGTCTGTCGCCGCTGTCTCGCCTCCTCTCTCACTTCCTGAGCGGGAGCAGTTAAACACATCAGCATGTCTGTCATCACTCTGGCCTCGCCGTCTGCAGACGCCGACACGGTGCAGACAAGAAAAGTCCATTATCGCTTCCCTCAGTGTGACTATTTATCTCTCTCACCATCTCGCGCTGTCACTTGCAAACCCACCCACCTACCCCGCCCCTCCTGCAGCCACACACACACACACACACACACACACACACGCACAGCCAACTAGGACTGTGACGGGCAAAACATTGCATCACTTGTCTTTCTGTCTTTCAGCGAGAGTTGCTGAGCACTCTACTTTTCCAAAGAAGTGTGTATCGAAATGTACTGTTTGTGTGTGTGTGTGTGTGTGTGTGTGTGTGTGTGTGTGTGGTTTCTCGAAATCTCAGATGTGTGTGTGTTGAAACTGACTGAATGATCTCCACCCTTCCCCAAGCAACTATTTTCCATGTGTTCTCTGCACGAGACATTTAACCCCAAACTGCCAGCTGGGGCACACTCAGAGACCAACAGCCCAATCAGAAGGTACTGCCTGAAAGGAGCATGCTCCGTTGAGTTTCCCTGGACAAATATAAAGAGGTAAGAAAACGTACAGAGCGACTGGCTCGACATTTTGTTGTTTTATTTCTGAGAATGAGATGAGAGGATTCATATGGCCCTCATGTCTGTGCTTTAATAGTGTTGAGCCAAATACTCGCTTGAAATAAGTATCTGGTATGGATAATTTACTTTATACCAGATTGATCGTTCATAATAAAGAAAAATCCGAAATTGGGTAGCTAAATTACAGCTTTGATCGGGCCCAAAAAAATCAGACCTTATCCCACATGAACCTGCACAGTTTCTGTCAAAGCCAGACCTGAGACATGGCAGACATTTTGGGCCCGATATGAAAACTTTTAATACAAGCTAATGGCTGACGTCGTGATTCAAGCCTGGAGGAATATTAAGAATTGCCAAGGTATTTCTATAGCAAGTTAACTCTCATTAGAAACTCAGTTTGTCATATTTTATTTCTGTTTACGTGACACAAAATAAACACAGAATCCTTAAGTTGTCAGCTTCAGAGTTGATGTTTATCCTAGGCTACATTCTGTTTATTTCAGCTCTCAGTCTTTTTGCTGAGATAAACATGTCATGACTCCAGCTCCATACAGAATCATAAAATCAGTCTTTTCATCTGTCTCCCATGAAAATAGAGCAAATGAGTGTATCGCACAAAATGTTGAACCATTTTCTTTACGAAACACTTCACCTCATGAACCGAGTCAGAGGAGTTGTAAATGAGCAGCTTTCTCATTTCCCTCTGGTTGCTATGCAGATGTCGATCCTCCAGCCTTCAGACCTTGAAACTAAATTTGCAGCTTTGTGCTTTTAAGACTGAATGCCTTTGAAAAAAAAGGGCAGCTCAGGTCCATTTCAGAACTCCAAAGTTTTTCCCTGGACAGTTTGGACTTTTGGCTATCTATCAAACTACGCTGAAGCAAAGCGCTCTTCTGCTGCAACCCTCATTTTAACTACAGAAACTCTCTTTAACGGCAAAGCCAGCCCTATTTTAGCTGCTGTCATCGCTTCAAACACCCCCTTGCTTCCCCCCAAGCGCTTTGTAGTGTTGAGGTGGAAGCACTGCGTTTCTAAGTGGAACGGTTGACTGGTCAGGCAGGACGAGGTGTCGGGGAAAAGGCCTATCCTATCAGGTAGAACCTCCATCAGCGCTGTAGGGACCTCTCGGCTTTCAAGCCTCTAGCACACTGACAGAAAGCATTAAGGAGCTCTTTTAAAGCGCAGGCTATCTTCTGAAGCTGAGATGGAGGGAGACTCACACACACACAAGCTCAGTCTGTCATGAGTCCAAATGTACGGCGATGTACTGAAGTGAGGCGGATGGAGCTGAGCTGGTGTAGGAGGGAGGTGAGGAGAGGTGAGATTAGAAGTCTTGCGGCAGGAGGATGTAGAAAACAACCAAACAAATAACAAGAAGGATGTTTTTGTATTTTGGCGATAAAGCAACAGGAAGAGAGATACAGCTGAGCAAGGTTGTATTACAAGCCAGGCAGCCCACCAGGCCCAAGTATCAGTGATGAGTGTAAATGGACAGACATCTTTTTGAACAACTCTTTTTGGTGTCTGGTACTTACAGGGTAAGCCTGT
The DNA here is from genome assembly GCF_006386435.1 of Epinephelus moara. Lineage (NCBI taxonomy): Eukaryota > Metazoa > Chordata > Actinopteri > Perciformes > Serranidae > Epinephelus > Epinephelus moara. The sequence continues at coordinate 4,002,973 of NC_065527.1, forward strand.
CGAACATCAAAGTGTTCATGACTCCTCCCACTTGCCCACTCCCCTGTTATCGTTGGGTACTACTGAGACCTTCACTAGCCACGGCCAAGCATCATTTTTATTGGAAAAATTGATATTCTAAAAAACGTGTAGTAACAGACTCAAGACTGTGTTACACTTCCTGCAGCAAAACTCTGTTGGTCGTCTGTTATGGATGATTACATTACACTCATAATAAAGTGAGTGAAGTATCCCTCAAGATTTTACATTTAAATTTACCTGGTAAGTGTTAAAATTTAAGCTCAATATAGACTATACATTTGTTTTTGTATTTCAGGTAGGTGAACAATATTTCATTTGTTCTTTCACTGTGATCATTCAAGTTTATTCTGGACAGATGTGCAAAATAATAAATAGGACAATGGGCACTGATGTACAGATGAATGTATTTGATGTGATACCATACTTTGTGTTCTATGGATGGATGGCAACATTACCTATATTATGCACTTTCTTATAATTCTTGGTAAATTCCATATCCACAAATGAAAATGATCTGACTCCAAATTATGCTTCATTACAATTACTTTGATCTCTTACTATGAATATGAATTTTGATCCTCCTGGCATGATGTTGGGTTTGTTTTGCTAGTAAAATGTTAATGTATGTTAACGTTGCCAGGTATCTAATGTTAGACTGTTAAATGTTAACAGTAAAGTCACAGTTTAAGTGTCAGCAGCTGACATTTGCATCAGTGAGTGAGCGGACAATACTGTTATGTTAATTATGAGGAGCCAAACCCCCAGCTCAAATCCCGTTACTAACCATTTACTTACTTCCTCCTCTTCATCCCCTGTGAGATATAAACCTGCAAAGAGATCACCTCTCCCTATGACAGCTGCATGTTGTCCAGTAGACAAATTTGCGTTTCCTAGGATAGCGAGGGCATGACCTGCCCTACTCCTCCTCTGACTGGCAAGTACTTGTTGCCTTCTAGGTTGGATTGGTAAGGTTTAGTCAGGAGTTAAACTGGTTAGGGTTAGGGTAAGAATGTCAGGGTAAGCCAGTCAGATCACACAGAAAGCATTTTAGCAGCTGGAGGTGCCTTTTTGTAATTGTTTTTAATGAGAATGAAGCCTTTTGCTTGCCGTTTTTCTGTTGCTGCGTGCCTTGTGTTTCTGTGCTCTAGGCACCTGCCATTTTTGCAGGTGCTCTGAACTCCTTCAGTTGAAAGAACTTCAAGTCAGAGCGGAAAAGCCCCCCCACATCATCTCTGCTTTTTTTCCATTGGCCAAATCGCATGATTTGAGAGGCGGGCCTTCTGTGGTGGTCACGACAACAAGTTTAATGGTGGTAAACAATGGAGGAGAAACTGGTGGTAGTGGCTGCTGGATACCCAGAGCTACATGATTTTACAAACCACAGTTACCACCATCTCGATGGAACACAGCAGGCAAAGAGGCATAAAGGTGCAGTACTTGAATCGGTCATCACTGAGGAGAAGCTCCTGGACCAGGTGGTACTCCCCATGATCCAGCCTCTTTTTTTAGGGTCTCATGTACCCACACATGTATTATCCGGAGCTATACGGCCTGATGATAGACAGCAGGCTGTCAAACTGCCCCTGAGTCATCCTAAAATATGCCTGTAAACGTCCGTCATGGAGGAGGAGCTCCTGGACCAACTGGTGGTACTCCCCATGATCCAGCCTCTTTTTTAGGGTCTCATGTACCCACACAGATCTCTGTTTATCTGCTGACAGCCTCTCACCCTCAACCAGAGCTACAGACAGCACCCTCTGCCTCAACATGGCAGCAGCTACACACTAATTACTGTGAAATACATAAAATTAAGAAGAAAAAAAAAAGTTTGATTAGACAGAAAGGTAAGGGTAAGGAGGTAATAGGGTGGTTGCCTGGCAACAATGAAAAGGCGCAGCAAGTGTTTTTTACTAGTGGCATTCAATTAAAAAAAAAAAAAAAGGCAGTGCAGTGCGCCTCACGATTTGGAACCTGCAAAACACTTTCTGTGTGATCGGGGCCTAAGGCAGAGAAGGGTGCATCATCTTCGCTGTCCTTGGAAACTTGACACAGCAGCTAGCGGGGCCATTTCTAGATTTTTGGGGGCCCTATGCAAAACTTGTTTTGCCCCCATAATTCAGTCACTCATGAATACACACCAAATTTGCAACAGATTTAATTTGCATACAAGACCAATTGCTAATTTCTACACATAAAAAAACATATTTTAATGTAACTTAGTTGCTTTGTTAACATCAAAATCAAATCAAACTCTGTTGCGGGCTTTCCGAGGGGAAACCCTGAGTGAAGAGCACCATGTGTTCATTACATTGGTGGTGTTTCCATTGAGAGAATGCTGAGCTGGATGAAGTATCGAATGTAGATTTGATGCACATGGATAGTATTTGAGAGAGAGTTGACATCAGGTTGGCAAAATAGACATTTCTCACCTGTTGCCTCAATGTTGGCTTTGTTCACTAGCATCGAGGCCTCGCCAGACTATCAAGAGACAATGTCTTTGTCGGAGGAACTCCCCTATTTGGCTCCTGTCTGTAATAAAAACCCCTGTAAGCACCAACTCCTCTCCGATAAATTCCCAGGCTGAACTACACCCTGAAGGAAGCACCGCTGAGTTGTCTCTGCAGTCGAGGCAGACGTCGCTCCCCATGTTGTGCTCCTCAACCAACATTTACTCCCGTATTTATCTACATCGCCAGACCCAGCTGCAGACCGCTGATTGGTTTTGCTTGAGTAATGAGCACAATCGACAGAAAGTACAATTTAATTAGGAGCCGCGAACGGCAACACTGAGATGGAAGATACTGGAACAGGACGGGGATGGCGATTAATGGAACAACGCCTTCCCAGTGTTCCATCATTGCAATCTGATTTATTAATTACCCATGGCGGTGGGGTTTTTATCTCGCTCGTCATGCAAATTTGCAGAACAGACACACTCGCGCATGCACACTCACAAAGGAAGGCAACATTTGATATCATGGGGAGGCTTGTCTTCCCCTCTGTGTGATTTCGAGCTGTGTGACTCACAGCAGGTTTATTTGAATGAACGAAGATATGATTGACAGTTTAGTACAGTCAAAACACACAAACTCCACCAAACATGGTTGACCTCAAACACACCAATGATTGGATTTAGTCTTTTTGATGGAGAGGTCAAGGTTGGCTGAGTGATTAAATGCAGCCTGCACCCTGCTGCCGTTATGGCAGGTAGTGACATCACAGCCACGAGACATTCGGAGGGAAATAAAAAATGAAATCCCACTTTAATATCCATCTGCTGGATGCCTCTGGCAGGGATTAGGACCAGATTACGCTCGAGTGCTCTGTGCGTCCTCTGTGGCATACTGCATATCCACAAATACAATTACTCAGACTGACAGAAAGTAGAAAGTGGCACACAGACAGATGCAGCATGAGGAGGATAAACTTTCAGGTTAACTTTTCTCGTAGCTTTCCATTTTGTCCGCTCATTCTTTATTTTAGAAGAGTGACCATGATCAGTGGGTTGAGTAGTACAGTACTTGTAGCTCTCGCGGCTCTCTCCGTCTCTTTTGGTAAATCAAAGCTGTGCAGGGATAATAAAGAAATTCCGACCTATAGAGGCTTTATAAGGTCTGAGACATACACATGGCCTTGCACAAGCTATTTCCACTTGTCCATACTGAGTCCTTGTACTGTACATGTGGGAGTTTCATCCTTCAGCTCCTCTGCACACTCATCTCCAACAAATCTACGCCTCATATCTCCTTTGTTTGTTTCCACTATTGTTAGCAAAGTTTACCGACCCTGTTTGAATGGAGTTTGGATGTTTTCATTTAATTACACAGAAGTGACTCCATGAAAAGTCAGCGCTCAAAGCTTACAGTTTTTTGCCCCTGGCGAGATTTAATTATTTAAATTTTTGCAGGAGCCAGAGGAGGAACTGCACAGTACACATTGGGAATGAATCAGCAATGATGTGCTGCCTGTGGGTGGCAAATTGTGCACACTGCATTGTTTGAAATTTCAAAAGACAAGTGCAGAGCGCGCATGCATTGTTTTTGGCCACATTTATACCACTGCTGACTGAGCTGCCACCTGCTCGTGCTCAAAGCTACAATGTAGGAAACCAGTCTAAACTACTGTGTATGTGGAGAAAGGCACTCTGTGTCATCTTTAGTTTACTTTATTTGTGCAGTGACCAGACACAGACACAGATTGATTAAAAAGCAGTAAAAGCAAAGGGATTTGACTTGTGCAGGTAAGAAGAAACCCAAGGGCCTTATTAAAACTCACCATAAAATACAAGTGGGGGAAGCAGTATGAAAAAATTTAACAAAATGGTCCAAATATTAGTGTTGGAAAAACACCAAGTCATTATTTTTTGAAGACAAACTTAAATTAAAATTTGTTTTTGCTAAGATATCAGTACCGTTGTCCTTGTTGCTTTGACATGTACTAAATTGGTAAAAAATTGTGATTACCAAAAAGAGGATATGTATTTTTTCTTTAATTACTCCTTTAATATTTCTGTGCACCAATATTTCTGTAGACAGGCACTAAAGAGAGGTCATTATATCACTTCAATTTTAATGGCTACAGGTCAGGCAACTGGCTCGGGCAATCCAGTCACCATAAAAAATGTGTGTTTCTGCAAACCTCAGATGTGTTACGTTTGTAAACAATGAAGCAGATGCATTTAAACTATATGTTTCAACAACGCTGTGGTTGATGTGAGGTTAGTTTGGGCACAAGAACCACTTGATTATTATGGAAGTATTTTTCTGTCTTTTTGTTGCAATCATATAAAACTGTTTTGAGAGCATATTTCTTGAACTGCAATCAAAAATCAAGTTTGTAAGTAAAGACGTGTGATCATTTTGCTTATAAATCAGTCCTCTTTGCTTGCGAAAAAAAAATTGATTGCAATATTGATACTTTTGCTCTCAAATCTTTTTTTTTGATTGCAAAACCTAATCTGTTCGATTGAATAATAAAGAAACAAATGTAGCTCCATATTATGGAGCAGATCATGTTTTGGCTTAAAATATAGAGGCGCAATCTGCGACATGTTGCTACAAAACACCCACTTTGGTGCCCTAAAATTCACCAGCACCACAGCAATGACTCCTTAAAACACAACCGTTTTTGTTGTCTGCTGATCTTTAACAGCGGTTTGCAGCTTGGCAGACATCTCGCCTAGCTGACGCCATCCACCATTCCCCCCATATACTACGTTATTTTAGAAATGTTGATACATATAGACATATTCATGGTTTGTATAAATCTAAAATGCCAGCCTGTTTTCACTTCACACTTCACAAACTTGCCAAATACCGTCACTTTGTCAGAGATCTCTGCGTCAGATAGCAACGCTCATGGCGACATAATACACAGCATGTCTTGGCTATTTCTGATGTAGCAGGCAACAACTGAACTCATCAAATACCGTTGCTTTGTTGGTGGATATCAGCATCAGACACAGACCCACAGAAACAGTCCTCATGTTGGTATGATACACAGCGGGCAGCAGCTATTTCTAGTGCTGCCGGCAAATACCGCAGTACAAAGAGCAAGATATTTCATATACGGTGCGCGAAACAAACTCCACCAGACCAACTTTCACCTGGGAGATATTTTAATAATGCAGTGTGCTAGTATGTGTAGCATGCTACAATAATGACATATGTCACATGACTTTAAGCCAAATCATGTTTTTTTTCTAAACCTAACCATGTGCTTTTCTTCAGTAAACCTAAAAATGAAGTGTATCACCTACCTTCTAAGTTAATTTAAAAAGGACTATATGCATGTAAAGAGCAGAAACTGTGCATTTTCTGTGAGAAACACAAACATATTTTGAAGAAACACAATACATGTAAGAAGCATCAATTGAGATGCCATTTGTGAACATCTAAAACTAAAACTGTACCTAGCGCGCCATATTTTGACGCGCTAGGTACACTGACAAAGCGCTGCTATTTGACAATTTGGGATGAGAATGGGTTGACAATGCCAACATTTTCTTCTGGGGACTGGACTGGGCCAATACGTTCTCATCACAACTCGTCAAATATTGCTGCTTTGTCAGTGCACTTTCATGTCTACATATGACACATTAGGTATCCTCGTATTTACATTTATTTCCTTGTGCAATGAAAGCATGTGGTATGGTTTACAAAAACAACATTACTGTGAGTCTACATTCACAAGGGAAGCGAAGCGCAGGCTCCCGGGTGAATGTCCGGGTTTGTTGGTTTGTTGATTACATTGTTACTGGTGGCATTTCTAACTGATGTCGTCCAGTGGAGTATGGTACTGACACGAAAGGTGCCTTTTTGCATCAGTGTCACTACCAAGGCGGAGGTATTTGTTGAGTTGGGAATGAGAAGGGGCTAGGTGGGCATGGGCTTCTAAATCATTGCTTTCCATCTGGGATTTGAGCACTCCAATCCATTAGCCAGCTGAGCTAACATGCTTCAACTTCCCCTTTTCAATGAAAATTCGGCAGCATGCTGGGTTCTCCCAATAATGTTACAAACGTTGTCTAAAGACAGTACAGAACCGATGCTCTGTAAGCGAGGAAAAATGCCTCGAATCAATGTTTTTCAATCAGTGGTGCACCACTACAGTTGACAGTCCATCTCCTAGCAACGCCAGTCAGTCAGTCACTGCTATGGGAGGCGCTCACCCAGAGGCCTGAAGCTTAGACCAACAAATATGTCAGAGAAAGGTTTTCTCCTCTTTATAAAAAAATTACAATACAGTAAAATATCTGCAGTGGATTGTGGGAAATTAAGTCACAGGATCAGTGTTGTTGCTACTAAATGGAAGTGTGCATCAGTGTGTGTAGGTGCAAACCATCACAAGAACATGCGTTCCAAAAGCAGCCCCACACATTTCTCACACACACCTTCCCAAAACCACCCTCACTACTTCTCTCTCTCTCTCTCTCTCTCTCTCTTCCTCTGCCTCCACGTCGATGCAAAAGACCTTGATGTCTCTTTGAGGGTTTGCCACGGCACATTTCCACGGCAAATCTAGCGTGTCATGCCTGTGCCAGCATTGCCAAGTCCTCATCATTCATCGAGATGACTCACAAAGAAAGGCCGAAACACGAATGCCTCTGCCATCGAACCCCCCCGGATGAGAGAAAACATGTCTTTTTATTAGAAGAAGAAAAAGAACTCGCACTGATTGGCCTCCCCTGCTGCCCGGCTCTTGAGCCCTTTTTGATGATCAAGCCTTGAGCAGGTGCATCAAACAGTGACCTTGTGGCTGGAATATGAGGGAAAATTGTTTTACAGATTGTCCACACCCTAAAAAACCAACCGCTGAATGATGGGGGGAAAAAAAGACGCGTCAAATCATGTAGAAAGTCAACGTGACATGTGATATTCACCAACTTCCTTGTTAACGCTGGTTTGTCAGAGCAAGAAATAAAAAAATAATGAAATAACAGCCTCATTCAGTACTCCCTCGTATTCCCCCGAGGTGATGAGAATTCACATCCAGCTTGTGCAAAATCAATGATCACTCGAGTTCACGGTACAAAAAAAGGCAGAACTCATATTTACAGTGATCAAACAGGGTGGCAAACCAGTCCCTGAGGCATGCCATCTTCCACCCACTTCTAAAAACCTACCTCGCACGCTCGCATATACAAATGTACACACACACATACACATGCTCCGAACCTCTGCAAGTCGGCTAAAGCAACATTTGATTTGAAGTGATGGAAATGGAGGAACGCAAGCTTGTAATCCTGTAAGGGTGACTCCAGTGCATTTGAAATGGGTCCCAGTGGCGGTGCGGCGCTGGCTCCGGGGCATTGGTAAATGAATCTGTCTGCAGTCACACAGCCAAATGAACATGGGGAGCTAAGTAAGAGAGCAGCGGGTGCGGCAGTTCATTTATGAAATGTATTAGGATTTATGAGGCAATGAAGTGTAAAGGTGCTTTATTGCTCCCCCACCGCCGTCAGTCCGCCAAGATGGAAAGCAGAAATGACACTCTAAATGTTTCAACTCCTGTTTTCTTTCCTCCTCTCTAATGGCAGGAAACTGGCATAATGAATAATATTCTGGAGTCAATTTTTGAAAACTTCTCATATTATTTATTTATTTTGACTTTCTCTTATTTTTATTCAGGGAAGATGCATTTCTCTGCTTTTTGTTTTTCACCAGTATCTGTGCTGTGTTGTTAATGGAAAATGTACCTACATAGTGTTCAGGTCGCCCACTCCCTCGGGCCCGAAACACACCACCTGATGCAGAGATTTTCCTGATATACTGTATGTCTAAAAGCCGCCATTAACATGCCACACTGTGACTCCTGGTTGAACCAATCCTAAAAGCCGACCAGGTGTGGAAAGAGAGAAAATGGTGCTGATCCCCACAAGCCATGTCAAGCAGAAGGCGTGTGTGTGTGTGTGTGTGTGTGTGTGTGTGTGTGTGTGTATGTGTGCGCGCGCTGTGGGACCGAAATGTGAAGAGTGGTTTTGCTGGTTCAGTGCGTCGTGGTTGAGATCAAAATCATCTCAAACTGGTGTGAATGAGGTCTCTGAGGAGGGTAATGGAGAAAAAGGCCAGCTTGGTGGTTTGGATAGATTGTGTGTGTTTTTCATGTGTGTGTGTGTGTGTAGATATACTACATGGATCTAAATAGGATATCTGCTATATGAATCTCATCAATCTTTTTCTGTGATAATTTTCTCACTTAATGGCTGAATTTTGCTCTGCAATTTGTGTCACATTGTGTGTGTCGTATTTTTATTAGATCGTGATAATATTTGGACTTTACTCTGAGGCATTACACAATTATGAAGTTTTGCCTGAGGAGACGACTTCAGGGGCGCTAAGGTCCCCCAAGAAATAACCTGCAAGAATAATTGAGGTTGAGATTTTAATTCATTTGACCTGGTATTTATTTAACAGCTAGAAGAAAAAATGTATTAGGTACACATGTTCAACTGCTCGTTAATGCAAATAGCTGATCAGCCAATCACATGGCAGCAACTCATTAACATTTAGTCATGTAGACATGATGAAGACGAGCTGCTGAAGTTCAAACAGAGTGTAGACATGATGAAGACGAGCTGCTGAAGTTCAAACAGAGCATCAGAATGATGAAGAAAGGTGATGTAAGTGACTTTGAACGTGGCATGGTTGTTGGTGCCAGACGGGCTGGTCTGAGTATTTACTGGGATTTTCAGCACAACCATCTCTAGGGTTTACAGAGGA
>NC_065527.1:4012369-4022144 GCF_006386435.1 Epinephelus moara
CATGACAATGAGTTCACTGTACTCCAATGGCCTCCACAGTCACCAGATCTCAGTCCAATAGAGCACCTTTGGGATGTGCTGGAACGGGAGATTCTCATCATGGATGTGCAGCCGACAAATCTGCAGCAACTGTGTGATGTCATCGTGTCAATATGGACCAACATCTCTGAGGAATGTTTCCAGCACCTTGTTGAATCTGTGACACCAAGGATTAAAAAGGGGGTCCAACCTGGTACTAGCAAGGTGTACCTAATAAAGTGGCCGGTAGTTTCTTTCTCAGTGTGAGTTTTATGTCAGAGTGAAGGCCATGATGACTGTGTGTGTGTGTGTGTGTGTGTGTGTGTGTGTGTGTTTCCTTCGACATTTCCTACTCCTCCCTCGGTGTCTCGCCTCTCGACTTCCCACCCAGTAGGGAGTATTTCATTAGCACCCAGTGAAAGGAGCAGAGAGAGAGGAACGGTCCCTGACCCAACTCTCACACCATGAAGATGTTTCCAGGAAAAACATTTAGTCTGCTTTGCTGTCGTCCTTCCCCTGCACACCGGCAGCTGTGAGTATAACGGATGGTGGCGACTGTTTACTGGGGTTATTAAGCCGCAGCTTACACACAGCCTGACACATTTGATCATCTAATGACACCTAATTATGTGACCACCTAATGTTGGGTTTCTCTGAGGTCAGGTTGCTGCTGTTTGCCGTTTGCCGTGCTAAGAATGCTTTTTGGAATACGGGGTAATTATTGGCGAGAGCGGCTCTCTCATTAGAAACGCTGTGTATCTGAGCAGGGAAGAGAGAGTGAGAACAAAATCTAATTATCGCCCTCTTCTCACCCACCCTTCTGCCACATCAATACTCCATTATAGCACCTTGTCCCCAGGGTGCAGACAAACTCTGACTCCTACACATGTGCAATGGGCATGTACACATATACACACAGCTACAATGCACAGACTCATTAAAACTTGTGAGTTTCATTACAGCAGGTCAATATGAAGTGGTATGACAGTTCTAAGTAATATCATTTGAAAGTTAGGTGCACTGTATTCCTATTTTTACATATACTAGGACCTGTGTTATTAAAGTTACTGGAAATTCTGAATAAGTTACAGTTATTGGGTAATTTTCTCAAAAGAAATTAAATTACTTTACCGATTACTGCATTTAAAAGTAGTTAGTTACCAGGGAAAGTAACTTTTGTTTTACTTCTAAATAGCTGCTTCAGGTCTCCGAGGCAACAAAATGAAGCCAAAGCGGAAGTGCCAAAAACTGCAGTTCCTCTAATGGCCACTTGAGGCTGGCTGCAGGAATGAGTCAGTCCCCATAGACCTCCATGTTGAAATGCCCAACTTTACAGCAGAAATAAACATGTTTGCAACCTGGTTTTGGTCATGATAATTGTACAGGGGGAATTTTTTTTATAACATTTCAATATTATTTAGCCTTAAATTTGCACATAATTAAGGGCATGGATGCTTTGACTGACTGTGCTGACTGTCTGGGAGGCGTCACCGCAGTCTATGAGTCAGATTGACTCCTCCCTCCTTCACAGCTCCACCCTCTCGTCCAAATATGGTAACTTCGGTCTCCAAAAACAGCCAAAATGCCAAACTGGAGGCTTCAAAAATGTGAGTCCACAAACCAATTGGTGATGTCCAAGTAACTTCATCCATAGCGACAATCTAATTCTGATTGATTGATTCATGTTATTCATTGCACCACTGTAAGGTTAGGGGACTCCAAATTTGTCAACACCAACTCTTGGGCAGTGGCCCTCGGTGTCAGACACCGACACACTGAGGCAATCTTACCGTCTGTATGGGACACACCGAGTGGCTTCATTTTTTGACATTCCAAGCAACTGTAGTATCTGAAGTTCCACATGGTATTTGACGTCCTGGGTCTGATGATCAGTTAGGGGCCAAGGGTCATGAAGGTATTCATGGCCCAGGTCAAGAGGGTATTTATGGCCCAGGTCAAGGATTGGTGAAGTATATCTAGGGTGTCTCTCTGTCATCGGTTTCATTTTGTCTCACATTTAATAATAATAATAATAATACATTTAATTTGTATAGCGCTTTTCAATGACCCAAAGACGCTTACATAGTAACACAAAAGGGGTAGTGACAGACGGGGGAACAAGCAGAAGACAACATAGTGAACAAAAGAAATGATGGGATGTGACACAGGCGGTATAGGAACAGACAGTGGGGTGGAGGTGGTTAGGGGTAGGGGAGGTCGAAGGCTTGGGAGAAGAGGTAGGTTTTCAGGCGGGATTTGAATATGGGAAGTGAGGGAGAGTGGCGAACAGGTTGGGGGAGGGAGTTCCAAAGTCGGGGTGCTGTTCTGGAGAAGGCTCTGTCGCCAAAGGTTTTCAGTCTGGATGATGGTGCAGTCAGGGTGAGAGTGTAGGAAGATCGGAGGGCTCGGGAGGGGCGGTGGGGGATGAGAAGGTCAGACAGGTAGGGGGGGGCCAGGTGGTGAAGAGCTTTGAAAGTGAGGAGGAGGATTTTAAAGTTGATGCGTTGTGTGATGGGGAGCCAGTGGAGGGAGTGGAGAACGGGAGTGATGTGTTCACGGGACCGGGTGTGGGTAAGGAGGCGGGCAGCAGAGTTTTGAACCATTTGGAGTCTATGGAGGGAATGGGAGGTGATGCCAGTGAGGAGGGAGTTGCAATAGTCGAGGCGGGAGGAGATGAAGGCGTGGATGAGGGATTCAGCAGCAGGGGGAGAGAGGCAGTGTCTGATTTTGGCGATGCGGCGGAGGTGGAAGTAGGAGGTCTTGACGATGGAGCTGACATGGTGATCAAAGGAGAGGGTGGGGTCCAGGATAACGCCAAGATTGCGTGCCAGGGGGGAGGGGGTGATGGTCGAGGTGTCGATAGTGAGTGAGATGGGTCCAGTTTTGTTGAGAGTGGATTTGGTGCCTATGAGGAGGAGCTCTGTTTTGTCACTGTTGAGTTTGAGGAAGTTGTGAGTCAGCCATGTTTGTATTGTAGAGATGCAGGTTTCGATGTGGGTGAGGGGAGGGTTTTGGGTGGGTTTGGTGGTGATGTAGATCTGGGTGTCGTCAGCGTAACAGTGGAAGTCCAGGTTGAGTTTGCGGATGATGTGACCAAGGGGGAAGAGGTAGCAGATGAAGAGGAGGGGGCCAAGGACTGAGCCCTGAGGGACCCCCTGCGTAACTGGGGAGAGGGTGGATGTGTGGCCAGAGAGGGAGACGAACTGTTGCCTGTCGGTGAGGTAGGAGGTGAGCCAGTCGAGTGCAGTGCCCTCAACACCCTGTTGGCGCAGCCTTTGTAGGAGGATGGAATGGTTCACTGTGTCAAAGGCTGCGCTGAGGTCAAGTAGTAACAGGATGTTGAGGGCACCGGAGTCTGCAGAGGTGAGGAGATCGTTGATGACTTTGACAAGGGCTGTTTCAGTACTGTGAAGTGGGCGGAAACCAGACTGAAGGGGTTCGTAGAGGTTGTTTGACTGGAGGTGGGTGTGGAGTTGAGCGGCGACAATGCGTTCCAGAGTTTTGGAGAAGAACGGCAAGTTGGAGATGGGGCGGTAATTGGAGAGGTTGGCTGGGTCAAGGGTGGGCTTTTTGAGGATGGGGGTGATGGAGGCAAGTTTGTAGACAGAGGGAACATGACCAAGGGATAGAGACTGGTTGAAAAGGGTGGTGAGGTGGGGGATGAGAACAGGGAGGCAGGCCTTAGTTAGGGTCGTTGGGAGGGGGTCGAGAGAGCAGGTGGTGGTTTTGGACGCAGTGATGACGTCTAGGATGTGGGAGGAGTCGACAGGGGAGAAGGCAGTGAGAGGAGAGAAGGGCGGGTGGTCAGGGAGAGGGGGGGCGGGAGTGGTGGGGGTGGAGTTGCAAAAACAACCAACCTATATAAGCAGGGTAGTTGGAGCTGTTATTCAGAGCAGTTCATATTGGCTTCAAACCCTCTCTCAGGCAATCCTAGGTGCTTGATTTGATGCTGTACTTCTTGTAATAAACCTTTCTATATACAAGCAAGACAGTGTCAGCGGAGTCTCCTTCATCACCTTCACATCATCGCTATTTCATAAACAACACAACTGCAGTAGTGTAAAGAGCAAGAAGTCTGCATAGGGCAGGCGAAATGATGGGTCAAACAAACTCTGGACTTTCACCCAGGAGAGCACTGTTCATGTCCCACGTGAAACCAAAAGTCAACCAAGTTTTTTTTAATAACAATGCAGTCGTATATGTGACGTCATGTATGTGACATGTCAAGTGACAGTAGTGACAAACCTTGCTATTGTTGCCTTAAACTGCAGAATCAAACCTAAAAACAAAGTTAACCTAAGTTGGAAGTTTAGTTTGAGCCTGTATGCATTTTACGAGCCAAAACTGAACATTGCTTGTAAAAACAGAAGGGTTTTTTTTTAAAGACAGTGCATCTAAGAAACATAAATTGACATGTTTTCCCTGATGCTGGAGGGGTACCTGGGGCGTCATAGTTTGACTTGAGGGCCACTGACTTGTGGGTCAGGCAGGTTTGGGTAAGCTTAGCCTGCTATAAAATAAGGGTTTGGGCAAGGAGGTCATAAAGTGACAGAGCAGTGTTTCGGGTAAGTTATTAATAACTTACACAAACATTGCATGTAATAGTCCACCTTCTATCTTCTCTTCACTCTCTCTCAAACACACACACAAGACAGAGGAACTTGAGTACCACTCAACTCACAGCACTATAGGTGCATCTGGTCATAACGCCCCCCCAAAAAAGGGAAACCGGCTGCATTTGTCTGCTATGATCAAAGCAAAACTAACAAGTAACAAATCCCTTTAAACTGTAGTTATTGCCATTGTTTTATTTAATTTGAATTAGGAATTAGTTACATTTCTTGTTACCACCAAAAGAAATGGCACAAGAGTACATTACTTTCTAACATCTAATCAGGATGAGGACGAAGTATTTGTAGCACAAAATTTCCTCAAGAGTTTTGTTAAATTACCTGAATGTATATGGTTTTACCTACTCAGTTGGTGTCTGAAATAAATGATGTGCTCCAGGGGTTACACACACTATAACACATTTAATTCAGATATGGATCATATGGGATTCAGCTGTCTCAAGAAAATAAATGCGAGAGGTGACAGTGTTTTGTGTGACTTCACCGGGCCAGATGGAGCTTGACGTGAAACAGCAGTTCACCATAAATGTTGCCTGTATGCTAATTTTTCAGAAAAAACAAACAGACAGTCATAATTTTGAGGAGGGAAACACAATGTTGCTACCTCCTCTTGGTTTCTTCAAGAGCACTCACTGACTGGAGCTTATCACAACAATCAGAACTCGTCATCATCAGTCTCGCTCTACATGACAGCTGCAGGTTGAAATTAACATGATTTAGAAGACCAGTGTGTCTGCGATGGCTCATGATTCAGTCAGATTGTGTTTCATTAACCTGCTGACATGTAGCAGGTAGCAGTGACGATAGTCTGCACTGTGTCGGCTTTGAGGTGATTATCTATGATGTCACAAACTTGTCTGGGGGAGCTAAACCAGGCTTTGTTTCCTCTACAGTAGCTGCTTCTGACCTTACGGCTCAAACTGCTCAGGAAGCACAATGTCTGTTAGACAGACCAGTCCCAAGGATCAGTGTTTGTCTGGTGGCATTGTTCTGTGTTGTACAAGTGCTGCTGTAGCCAGTAATGAAACAGATGGAGACTCAAGAGTTAAGCCCAAAATTTGAGTCTGACCTTGGGAACAATCCTAACTCAAGGTGGTGAAAGCCCTCCTACTCACTGCGGAGCATCTTGTTAGAAGGAGGACAGAGAGATGGAGCTGCAGCCGATCTGGAGGGAACTCAAGGCCAACTGGTACAAGGAATCAAAGGAAAACAATCGTTTCTTATGACATTTATTTTATTTTTGTAGTTTTGGACACTGGTGCCATCATTGTACGAACCAAGTAATTGCTGAAATCTCAAGGCAACTAAAAAAACAATGGGTGGTAAACAAACCCACAGGTTAGTCAAATTTATGTAGTAAAGAAAACAAAAATTTCAGCTAATTCATTGACCTTTTTACATCCTGTATGATTGTGTGTCTGTTGCCCAATTGGACCTGGAGCAATGTGTTGTAGTCTGAAGTATCAGTAAGAACACTACATCTGAAACATTAAGGAGGGCATCAACATCCAACACCAAAGACCACCTTTGAACAGAGACAGGCATTGCAATCTCCAGTCACATGATGACAGCTGAACTATTCAAATAACGATGGAGCAAATTCCAGCTGCTGATGAAGACCGTGAGACCAGACTGAAAACTCAACTGACCTTGATGTAATTAGTCAAAGACCAGCCTGCTTTGTCAATGAAAAAGTGACGAATCTGTCAAGACAAAGTCAAGAAAGAAATTGGCTTCAAAGTCCAGCACTGTTCCTGGGGACTTGAGGTCAACCGGTTTCCAACTAGGGCTGGCGCCATATTAGATTTTCACTACATGATTATCATGGTCAAACAAGTTCTTGATAGGAATGTTATCGTGATATCTACAGAAAATGTGAAATAAAAGTAATACTGCCGGTCAAACACACTACCTTCCTACACTTTACTATGTGTTTTGTCTCTGTTTTGGGGGGTGTAGAGGGGTGTAGAGAATCTGTAAACATAACGATACGAAAGTGTACAAAAAGAGCAATTACACTACATGGATGGTGAACAGACAACCAGTTGGTATTGGGGGAGGAAGACGAAGTGAGAACTGTAAGAAAAATAAATGATTTAAGAGGCACTGGATTATTTACATAATATTATCATATGTGTATCATCAACATGATACAAACTAAAAAATATTACAGTTATCTTTAATACCATTTTCTTTGCAAAACCTAACTAACTGAAAGAAATGTGTTCTTTCAAACATGACAACGACTGATCTATAACCTTGATCACCTGTTCATTATCAGCACCATAACAGAAAAGGTCCCTGAACCTTAACTAACTAAGTGCTTCTTTAAACCAAAACAAGATCTATCCCTCAACCTAACCAAATCGTGTCTATGTCTATCCATCCATCCATTGATCCATCCATTTTCATTCGTGATCCGGGGCCAGGTCGCGGGGGCAGCAGGCCAAGCTAAGCACCCCAGATATCCCTCTCCCCACCAATGCTTTCCAGTTCCTCCTAGAGGATCCTGTGGCATTCCCAGGCCAGATGACATATGTAATCCCTCCAGGTTCTAGGTTCAGGCCTGAGCCTCCTACCAGTGAGATGTGCCCAAAGCACCTCTAATGGGAGGCGCCCAGGAGGATCCTGATCAGATACTCCAAGCTTCCACCGGATGTCTGTGCTCCTCCCCCTATCTCTAAGGCTGAGCCCAGACACCCCACAGAGGAAACTCATTTTGGCTGTTTGTATCCATAACCTCATTCTTTCGGTCACTACCCAGAGCTCATGACCATAGGTGAGGGTTGGGACATGGATGGGCCAGTAAATCCAAAGCTTGGCCTTCAGGGTTAGCTCCTTCTTTGCCATGACGGTCTGGCGCAGCGCCCACATCCATGCAGACGCGGCACCAATCAACCGATCCATCTCACACTCCTGTCTACACTAACTGATGACCAACACCCGGAGATACTTGAACTCCCTCGCTTGAGGCAGTGACTCTGTCCCAAGCCAGACAGGGCAATCCACCTCACCAAACCTTAACCATAGTGCTGTCACAGCATCAAGCAAATCATTATTCAACAGGGATTGTTTTTTACAGTCTTGAAAGACACACCGATTGATGATGTCATCCTGCTTACCGGGATCATTCTAGAGAGCGCTGACAGAAATTTTTTAAAATTTAAAATTTATTTGCTGTAAAAGTCCTTTTCACCATCTGATGGGCCTTTATGACATTCAGTAAAGCGGCTGCCTAATGGAAAAGAAAACACACTTTTATTGCCAAGGTCGGTAAAGTTACCTGCTGTCCAATATCACATTGAAGTTGTCTGAGTTTTTTTCTGTGACATGGTATGAATCTGAATCTATTCTGTGCCTTACATCTCACAGCAGTGCTTACAGGTTGAGAGGCCACAGAGGAACTAAAGTGCATCTTAAGATAAACTTCCAACCCGCCGCTTATTGTTTTACCTCAGGCACTGTGTCAGCCCTCTAATGTCTGATGTTGAACTTGGAAATGATAAGCGCAGGGTAAAGACTGTAGGAAGAATGGAAAGTTAGTTTGGAGTCTGTATTTCTCTCCCACTCAGCACTCAAGTGGAACTACAGTAGGTGGGCGTTTTTCTCCAACAAAGAGACGGAAAGAGAGCGCAAGAGAGATCGACCAGGAGACAGGGAGACGTGTGGAGGGAGGGTGGCAGACTCAGTGAGGCAGGTGAAAGGGAGGGAGGGAAGGTAGAGTGATAATTCTGTGTTGGAGACGGCGTGTGTGTGTGTGGGGGAAAGGTTTGCGTAGGGAGGATATATTACATGCAGTTCCATTAGTGTGTGTAATGGTGCTGAAAGGCTGCGTCCCGGTGCTGTTGACCGTGATGATAGTGGGAGTTGAATTAAAGAGTCCCTGTCAAGCAGCACTGGTCATACGCAGGGCCGGTCTATGGAAGAGAAACACACCACTCTCATACAGCCGTATCACAACATGTCAACCCGACCGCAGCCTTTGTTCTGGTTTACCGGCAGAGTGTATGCTCAGCATGGGACCAGCTCAGCGATGATGACGCACGGTAATTGCCTCTGTAGGGTGTACAAATTTACACTCAGCGCTGTGTGGGCACAGGTAATTGCTTTTCACATTACCACCTCAATATTAGTAATAATGGATTAATTGTTGGATGATTGTTACATGTTGTTAAATTTGTCACAAAAAGCTGTTCAAGTTAAAAATAGAATTCAAAATTGTTTAAGTTCAATTAAGTCTTAAATACTCACTTCCAGTCGTATTTCTCTATACAAGGATATCCATTTGCCCAGAGGTGTATCATGGAGAAAGTGGTGAAGCTGTTGTCAGACCGTCAGTGAGAGTCTGTGAATGTGAAGTGGAAACAGCTAATAAGCATGTTCAAATGTGTTGGTCTCTGATGCGCGCTCTCCTGAAGGCACGGACTGTATTATCTCCCAGCAAGGTTACATGTGCCATCTTCACAGCTGCTTGGAGGTAAATCAGAATCTTTCATACACCCTGCATGCCTATTAATAGGCTACCAATTAATTAGTCGGCTACAAATGAACATATGTGCAATTTCTGTAGAATGTCCACCGGGAAGGTTTTTATAGATTAATTTTTTAGTTCATAATTGATACTTATTTAATACATATGACCAATGCATTACTGAATTGATGGTTTTAAATATATAGTTTATAAACACAAATCAAATCAAGAGCTGAAAACTGTACAGACAGTTTTCTTTGGACAAGAACTAAACTTAAATCGTCTCCTTGTAGCCTGTAAAGAGGAACTTAATTCAGATTCAGAACGCAGTTCTCCTTGTTCCTCTCTGATGTTTATCATTAAGCGCTGATCCTTCATCTGTCGTCGTGTTTGTTGTTGAACTGGAACTAAATATTTCCTTTTCAGATTTTTCCAAGTATTTACATTTATTTTGTTTGACTTCCTAAGCCTTAGCCTTCGCTAAGCCACACCCCCTCCACTCACTCGGACAAACTATCAACATTCAGTGACCGGCGCTATGGCAGGTGTCACAGTACACGGCATTTCGCAGGAGGCAACTGATGATTTTTGGAGACATAATGATCAGATGTCATTGAGAAGTAACCAAAAGGGCCTAAACTACACATTGGAGGGA
>NC_065527.1:4022363-4063297 GCF_006386435.1 Epinephelus moara
TAGAACAGATGTAGACATCATTGTTAATCTTATTCACGTTGAGTTGATGTTGTGGTCTAACGTTACCACACAACTTTATCCAAAGGAGACACTTTTCTCGGTTGAGATGTGGTTTAAAGTGTAAAAAATACACCTGGTCGCCCAGCCTCTCAGGATACCTTGTGTCAGAGTTGCATGTACCCCATGCACACCGTTTGACCATTTTTAAACTTCAAATCTCCGACAAAGCTCATAAAACTGAACAAAACTGACTTTCTGTAATGCATTTCAATGGACGTCCAGGCAGAGAATGTCTGAGTGTATGGGAATGGCTATACGCACTGTGACTGGCTCATCGCGTTTGAGGGCGGGACTTAGGTCAATTGTTGGTGTCTGACATCAGAAGTCTCTGCCCAAGTGCCGGTATTCGATGACTTCAGAATGACACCGGGTTGACTGTAGAGGCACCATGTTTGGTAACAGCTATCAAATCCGCATGTGACCACCTGCATGAAGCCAACGGACACTGATGAAGCCTCATATTGCCTTTAGCTGATATATTTGTGAAAATCGGAGGCTATCCTTTAAATTAGGACCCAAAATACCTAATTTCACTTATTTGATAACAACCACTTCATGTAATAATATACTTAAGGATTAGGAAATAATAATATAAGACTGTTGACATAGTCGGTGAAGATTATCAGTCATCCAGGTCATGGTAATCATAAGTGCTATGTCGTAGGCAACTGGACTTGCTTGCGTTTCTTGAAGACGTTTCGCCTCTCATCCAAGAAGCTTCTTCAGTTCTAAATGACTGGTACAAAATGCAAGCTATAAACCCTGTGTGGGTGGGAACCCTTGCAGAGTCGTAGGGGTCACATGAGCTCTTAGATTCAGAGTTGTTAAGGTCACAATGTGAGTCGTTGACCCACCTGGCCACCATGTGAGTCTTTAGGGTCAGGTGGGACCAGGGGTGAATGGGTGGGAAGTCGCCTGGGGAGGGATCCCAAGACTGCGTTTTAGGTGGGCGATAAGTTGACATAACTTTAACAACCCTTAAAGAGATAAAGAGATATCTGCGTTATATTCAGAATCTGTAGGCAACGGGACATGATTTTGGTATTGGAAGTATCCTGGTTTCCATTTGTAGTACTGACGAACAACACTTGAGCGGCAGGTAAACGGCCCGTGTGGAGAGGTGGAATGTACTGGCCAAAATGCGATCTTGGGGCCCATCAGCCAACGTCTGATGACGACTTAGCTTTATATTATTCATTCATTTTCCATAACCACTTATCCTGTTGGGGGTCGTTAGGGGGCTGGAGCCTATCCCAGCTGACAATGGGCAACAGGCAGGGTTCACCCTGGACAGGTCACCAGACTAACACAGAGACAGACAGCCATTCACACTCACAGTCACACCTATGGACAATTTAGAGTCACCAATTAACCTGCATGTCTTTGGACTGTGGGAGGAAGAGGACCCAGAGAGGTCCCATGCTTTATAGTAGCTTTTTGTCTCTTTATAGATTAGCTGCAGTGACTGGTGCACAGAAAAGGAAGTCTTGGCCCAGAAATCCGCTGGCAACTACCAATCTTCCTAAATATTGGCTGTTGCGCCTGGATGCTTATCGTCATCAGACCGATTGTCTATGGATACTGAGATTAGGTACTGAGTACCTATAGGAAGTGCAGGAACTAAGAGTCTGAATTATAAATTCCTGTTTCTGCCTCCACAACATTTGAAGAATCATGACAATTGCTTTGTCATTGCAGCTCTTGTTCTCTTTTTGACTGGCTCTCCTTCTGTCTTTTTTAAAATAGTTAATAAACATAACAGGAAATGTACTCATTCTTGTGGCACGCCGTACTTCCTTATTTTGTTAATTAAGTTGTAGACATGATAGATTCCCCATGGGGGGATTTCATTTTCACAGTGTGCATTATGCATTCCTCCAGAACATACATACATTGTCGTAGCAGCCACAGGATAACAAATTTTCTCTATAGCTGGGACTAATGTGCTAGAACTGAATTTAATCTCTGGATCCTCTGGTCAAAAAGCAAGTTCCTGTGTTGCTCAAAAGGTTATTGGTCCCCAAGGAAAGTTCCTGCAGTGGAAACATGCTATTAAGAGACATTTTTCTGACATTTTGACAAGTCTCATTATAAGAAAGTTATTATAGTCTCGATTACAGCGTAATCACAGCACACTGTTGTTAAAGCACTGGTAAAATCTGCATGACCTTCTCTGAGATCAGCATGAAAGACTTAGTTAGGCAACCTCATTTCTGTTTGTTGCACAATTTAACACTTTCTCTTTGCTCCATTTCTGCCCCTGGCAAAAAGATAAAAACAACCTTATCCAACTGTTTTCTTTGTTGCCGATTTTCCACCAGCAAGTTGATTGTTTGTGGTTGTTGTTTGAACCTTATCTGCTGCAGAGACCTCAAGGCTTGCCAGAAAACAGACGGGGGTCACTGTGAATTATGCGAGCCAAAAGGCACACTGATCAATAGTGGTTTTAAGTGTCGTGAGTCTAACCTAAAAGACATATTGATCCAGTTACATGTCTTGTTGGTGCACTTGTGCATGAAATTCATTGTGTTACAGCAGCCATCTTTTCAATGCCAGGGTCCTGAACCCATCAGGTTACTTCACTGTTTCTCTGTTTACCGTTAACCGATGTAAATGAGAACACACAAAGGTCAATTAAGAACCACTGATCAATACCAGCTGCATGTTTATGGTTGTAGAACATGTGGTATGTATTGTATTGTGTTAAAAGAACCAGAGCGGTAATCAAGATGCTGCTCCATGCTGAAACCGGCCTCAATTGAAAATCACTCCCTAACCATCCGCACATGTACTGTCAGTATTGAGTGGCGCTCTCAGTTCATCTCTCTAGTGAGTTGATTGGTGAACTGTGACCGCAGTGTTCACAGAGACACCTGGGATCCTTTGGGGGGGCTGTGATTTAAAAGCCAAGCGCAAAAGACAACGTGAGGAGAAAATAAATAAGAACAACAAGATCAGGGTTCAAAATGTCAGAGCTATATTTATGTTGTATTTCCTGTGTAAAATGAGTGAATTATTCATCATTCTGTGACTAAAACAATTCATCTCCATATTCACACAAGAGATTCTGAAGCACTTTTTCCAAGGAATTGCATCACCTTAAGCTAAACACTTTTTCTCAGCTTTCCCTGCAGGTAAAACATTTGCTTTTATATGTTGCTTTTTTAACAGGTTCATTATCCACCACTGTGTCTTACTCATTTTAAGAGGATTTCGGAATATTACAAAACAGAAACAGCTTAAATATTCCCCACTCACAGGTAATACTTACTTGTATTGTGGTTATTTGCAAGAAATGCAGAGGTAATACATGGAACAAGATGGAGAGAGAAATAAATGGATGCATTTAGGTTCATGACTGAGATCTGCATCGTGTTTGGTAGAGTTTTTATGGGTTTTAGAAGTTAAAGTAGTCTATATAAATCCCCCGGCTGGGTTAGGGGTAATAACATATAAACACAGGAAAGGGACCATTTGCTAAATGTAGTTTTCCCCAGTTGATAGCTTAGCAGCAACACCGGAATATTCAAACAAAAGTGGTGTTCAATTAGGCGCACAGCACATTTTGAGCATAGTTTTTTTACTGAGGTGTTAGTCATTTGCAGAATGCTACGAAGTGAAAAGGAGAGACGGTCCAATAACCTACTTAGAGAAACGCACATTATTATTTCTGTGGGATCATTTTTGTTAAATAAAACATCTGTTTATTTGGTTTTTGTTCTACTGCTAAGGTGAAAGGCTCTGTGAGGAGGCTCATGCAGATGCTTTAGAGCAGGGATGGGCAGTATTTCATTACTTGTATTTAAAATACGTATTTCAATTCCATTTGAGTATTTTGTAATTTGTATTTGATAAGGCCGATAAAAAGCAGATGTAATTTGTAACAAAATACTTCTGAGTGGAGTAATTTTGTATTTAAAATACTCAAAATACTTTTTCCATGAATCAAAAAACAAAAATAATAGGCTACACATTCTTATAATATTGGATGTAACAATATTTTTTACTTCTTTTCTTTTTTCTTTAAATATTTTTATCTATATGTTTTTTTAAACTTGGGCCCTTCAATGACCGAGTGGTCTGTTTTACTGGACTGTGCATAACATAGGAAATTGTATGTTGCTGTGGTTGATGCTTGGGATGAGTATGCTACAAATGAATTGCCTCACGTGGGATCAATAAAGTTGTCTGAATCTAAATCTGAATCAATAAATAATATTTTAGGGTAGCCTACTATCACGCCATTAATGGATGAATCACGGTTGTTCTTTCTGGTATAGTTACTTGTGGTCTCTAATTGCAGCATGTAAATTTTGAGCATTTTTGGTCAAGGACTTTTTGAATTATTCACAAAAGGATCTGAATCGGTTAGTATAGCGCCACCTATGGATGAATAGTGGGCATTCTTTCTGGTATAGTTACTCATGGTCTCTAGTTCATTTTTGGTCAAGGACTTTTTGAGTTATTCACGAAAAGCTTTGTGGACCGACCGACCGACCGACAGAGTGACCTACAGAACTGCGGGTCGCTGCTTAAAAGAAAAAGAAAAAAAGTATTTTCTGTATTTGAAAATACAAAATAAATGCATTTTATTTTGATACATTTATTTGAGGGGTATTTTGTATCAAAATACATTTTGATGTATTTTTTTTTAATTGAGGACAAAAACTAAAAGTGTAACGGTGAGCTCAGTGGCTCTCAACCACAGGTCCTTGAGGGAGTCCAGGCTCCCCCCCAAAAAAGAGTAGATTATTTTCTCATTTAATTCACTACAGAAGTGAGCCAAGTGTGAGGAAGAGTCAAAAAAGTGACTATTGTGATCATAGGTTTTATCTCCTCGACTATATTTGACAACTGTAGTTTTCTGGTCCCAAAAAAACAAACAAACTTTATTTTGAAGAACTACGTAAATGTCCAGCACAGAATGCATTAGAGTCGATGGAGCGCTTCTGTGTTGTAGGCAGACCCTGGTCGGAGCCGGAACGATGCTATGTTATGATTGGGACTTGGATAGGCGGGACTTAGCGAAGGGTCAATTGTCAAACAAATATACTGCAGTAGCTTAATTTTGCAGAAATACCCTCAACCTGAAGAAAACCATGTCAAAATGTTAGTAAATTATTTAAATATGTTTTACATCGTGGCTACGAGTGCACAGCTATCTTCGGTCATATCTGTTTTAGCAGTGGACATTAAGCTCAGGCTCGGGAGAGTGTGTTAAAGAGAAAATATGCTGCAAGACAGGCAGAATATAAAGTCTGGAGCAGAGAGTATAGAGTGTGAGGAGAGAATGTGTGAGACAGAATTTACAAAAAGAAAAAGGAAGATGGAGACAGAATCTCATTAACGGTCTGAGAAGTCTTTGGCCTTGGCCTTTAATGTGATGCTATGTCTCTCGGTCTTCGTCAGAAGCTGCCAACTTACCCCCCCCCCTCTCTCCTTCGTTCTCTTCCCTCTGTTATTCCTAGCTCACTGGCTCTCTCTTCTTCTTTCCCTTCCTTTTTATTACTCTTGCATCTCCGCTCCCTGAGCTTCTCAGTGTCTTTCTCCTGCACTTCTTAATGCTGAGAAGCATGGAGAGATGGGTATAATTTATTTATGGTCATGCATTGTCTGTGTGCGTGGGCTTAAGTAATACTCATCTGAGCTGTGCCGCTATAATACAAAGCCTCATTCCTTCTCATATGCGAGGGATGACACACGAGCACTGGAGCCTGTTACGGTCCCGGAGTCTGAACACTCCCAACTCAAAGTCGAGGGAGTCTGAGGGGGAAGAGGGGCTTTGTAGAGCTCAGCGTGCTTTGTTAAGAACTACAAAGATGACAAACTGCCTCTACCCTTTTTTGTTGGTTTCTCTTTTACTTACTTTGCCTCTTTCTTTAGCAAATTTAGTCTATTTTTTAATACTGTTTTCTTCTTGCTCATGTCTGCTTCTTTTCTTTTCTCTAGTCCAGCGCTGCAGGGCAGGTCACTGCTGTAGATGTTCGGGTGCAGTGAAGCAGAAGTGCTTTATTCCACTATGGAGAGCATCTTTCCCCATTAAATCTGCCTGGTGTTTTCCATCTGTCCCAGAGCTGGTTTTAATGGCTCGTCACATGACTTTAAAATGTATCTGGGGAATTTGCACAGCCAAATACTGTGTGTGTTTTTCAGCCTGCGTGCCTCTTCCTCTATCTGCCGTCATGCTCTGGGCTCTCAGCGGACAAAAAGGCACACCTGAGGGAGAGACAATTAAATTTGATCCACTAATGTTTTGCTAAGAAATCTATCATTGGTGTTTTTTTTAAAACTTCTGTGCTTCTTTTTTTAAGACTGAACAAGTCGAAGCAATCTTAGTTTTATTCATTTTTCTCTTGCAGCGACAGTGCCCCTACATTAGCGTTCTCAAGAGGATGTGCAATTTTGGTTTTGACTGACATTGTCTGTATTGTAATTTGGTGCAATATCTGCCTGAGCAGTCCAAAAAAATTGTCACAGTATCACTTAATGGCCACACAGGCAGTTAACCAGCTGCAGAGACGACAGTTTTGCTGTTAGTCCCATCTGTGATTTAAGCACTTGTTACACCATATGACCAACACAACGCTTTGCTGCACAGGAGCTGTCAACGGTCAAGTTTCCATCCAAATTTAGTGCAAATTTTTTACTGGATTTACTGAAAACTGGTAGAAGAAAATTCAAATGAATGCACATTTCCATCCAATAATATCATATGAATACTGAGCTAATATAAGTATCTTCAGTGGAACCAACCTGCAGTCGTTCTAGTCACATGAGTCATGCTAGTCATGATTTATTCATTAAAAAAGCTTTATATGAACTTCAAAGCCTATCCATGATTCAGACTCTGAGCAGGGATTAGTTGCACATGGCTCTTGGTAGCTAGCAGCTAATGGTGCTAACAAGGGCAACTGTGCTGACAGAGTTAATGTCAGGGATGACCAGAGGATGGGTGTTACACTTTCGCAACTATACATCCTGCCACTGTGGGTTGGGCCGGTGTAAGTGCCGAATATGTCGGGGTTGCCAGATTTGTCCGGGGTCCCGCGCTACCTGATGACGTCACATATTATGACTGGCTTTATGGCAGTCACAAATCCTGATTGGTTGTAGCCATGGTTGTGGCTGGAAGTTTGAGGAAATGGTTGTAACGTTAGAGAGTTTGAGGAGAGAAATAAAAATAATAAATCGAAAGTTTTCTCTTCAGCTGTATGCTGAATGAAGTATTAAAACATTAACCTGACAAGCGGCAAACATTAACGAGATCGGCTCGGTTCGGATTAGCCTTCTTTTAAGTTAGCATTAAGCTAATGGCTAACGGCTAATAATAAAACGGCTAAAAAGAAGAGAAATGCATAAGAAACATAAGAAATTACTGTTAGATCGGCTCGGGGTCGGAGGGTGTTTCACAAATCAATGTACAATGGTTCGCAAATCCAGAGTTAGTGTATCATACATATGTGTAGGCTATCTGTATACAGTATGAAAAATAAACATAACAGCATGAAATTGTATCTAATTTTATGTTCTGTCTTTCTTTGTTTTGGGACCCTGAACACTGGCTACACTGACCCTTGGAGCAATGCTGTTATGCTGTCAAATATGTTCACATATTTGTGAACCATTGTACATTGATTTGTGAAACACCCTCCGACCCCGAACCGATCTAACAGTAATTTCTTATGTTTCTTATGCATTTCTCTTCTTTTTAGCTGTTTTATTATTAGCCACTAGCCATTAGCTTAATGCTAACTTAAAAGAAGGCTAATCCGAACCGAGCTGATCTCGTTAATGTTTGCCGCTTGTCAGGTTAATGTTTTAATACTTCATTCAGCATACAGCTGAAGAGAAAACTTTCGATTTATTATTTTTATTTCTCTCCTCAAACTCTCTAACGTTATAATCATTTCCTCAAACTCCAAGCCACAACCATGGCTACAACCAATCAGGATTTGTGACTGCCATAAAGCCAGTCATAATATGTGACGTCATCAGTTAGCGCGGGACCCCGGACAAATCTGGCAACCCCGACACATTTGGTACTTACACCGGCATTATTAGCCACTGTTTCAGAGCAGAGTGGCGGCAATTAGCTAGTCAGGGATACACATGTGTGGCCAGCCCAGCTACCAAAACAGAGAAGCAGGCTACCCATCCCGGTGCAGGACTCTGCCTAGCTTGCTAGCTTCCACATCCCAAGTGGAAGTGTGAGCCCTCCGTGACATCACTCATTGGTTTGTGGACAACCATTTTGAAGCCTCAACTTTGGCATGTTGGTGTTCTCCATCTTGTTCTTTTGCAACCAGCAGCGAAGTGAATATATATGGACAAGAGAATGGTGCTTGGTGGGAGAGGTGTCAGCTGTAGACACCACTGGGACGCTGATGAGATGTCGCCATCATCCACAAACGAAGCTGCTGTCTCAGCAGGGATGACCAGAGGCAGCGGGGAGGTGTTGGCGGTCGGACCATAGCATCATGTTGAAGCCTCTGACGTGATCCCAGCGCTGCTGATGTCTAAGCATGAGCAGCTCCCTGCAGCTGCTGAACACGGCTCTGTACGTGGTCACTGTGTGCTGCCGTATAAACTGTGGGAGGCCGCATGTATTCAGTAAGCACGTCTTTGGGCATTTTTCACTGATCAAATGCTTGCTCGTGATTTGAATATAGTATTACTCATAGAGTCGGTAGAGGACGGAGCCTTTGTGAGATGGAACAACATTTGTAGGCTTTACAATACAAGGCTATGATACTCTCCAGGCAGCGCACTACTCTACTACTACACCACAGAAGTTGACAGCACGTCTCCTCACAAAGCCGACTCTCAAATGTCTGTCAAACACTCACTCATTCTTACTCATGCAAAACACTCGCTCATTTAAATGCTTCGATCTTAGACGCTGTTTCCACAAATATGTCCGACTATTGTATCCTCTGTTTAAAAATGAAAAAAAATGCACAGTAGCTGCATCATAGTTCATATTGTTATTTCCTTACACAAAAGCTCTGAGAATCTATATTTCAGTTTGACTTTAAGCCTGGCAATTAAATCTCTTAATCACCGTCTGAGCCACTCTTTTCTTTAAAAAATGCAGGCGGGGAGAGGAAAGAGTAAAGGATGGTGGCGGTTGAACATAGTTGGGAGCTTGCAATCTGTTGCTAAAGCAATAGTAAGTTGTGTGGGCGTGAGAGCAGAACAGAGCAAGGGAGGAAGACCAAACTAGATACACTTGCGCGCGCACACACACACACACACACAAACACACACACACACACACACACACACACAAGCAACTAAACAAGGCAAGAGTAGGAGCTTCTTTTTGGAATTAGACAGCAGTGGATGTCGTTCTAATTTCCTCCACTCCTCCTCCCTCCATCTTTATCCCTGTTTCTGCCGAGCGAAGCCTAATGATGTCCCTTGTGACAAGTGCTGGTTAACTACTAGCCATCAACACTCGCAGGCACATAGACACAGACGCGTGCGTGCCACCACATACACACTGCACACGCTCATGCATTCTGGCCAGCAGCTGGTAGCTTTGCCAACTGTGTCCCCCTGACTTGAAGGAGATATGGGGAGCAGATGTGACTCTATTCTGCCTGACAGGTCTAGGAGGAAAAACAAGAGCCAGCAGACTGTGTGTGTGTGTGTGTGTGTGATGGGCGATACAAGAGTCTGTCTCCTCCCTTCATTGCTGGGAAACATACAACAGATTTGTCTACGTACTGTATGGCCACGGCCACACCTTCATTCTATGCATACCATACTGAGCGAAGACCCAGGCTGCATCCCATTACCCCAGAAATGCCTCTTCCTTTCTCTCACCACTTCCTTTGTGATGTGTGCCCCCGCCATCCCGACACTGAAGGAAACACAGTAAGCTGCTTCATTATCTCCTTTGCAGCAGCTTTGTTGGAGGAAACATGGGACTATCCTTTCAAGAAGCATTCTCGCTGCCACGCCCAGCTACAGTTTAAGCCGACATCTGCAACAATAAGGCGCAAGATTAAAGCTCCCAAGGATATCAGACACGAAAAATCATCAGCTTTTTTGATTTTCAGGGTTTTAAAGATTTGTGTTTGCTTGAAAGTCTTTCTACAGGCTCATAACATGAAATGTTGACAGGCTGTAGACGACATACATCAGCCTAAAGGTCCAGTGTGTAGGAATTTGGGTGGATATATTGAAATGGAATATAATAAGTATGTTTTTCTTTAGTGTATAATCACCTGAAACTAAAGATTGTGTTTTTGTTACCTTAGAATGAGCCATTTATATCAACACACTCCTTGTCTACCGAGACTGCCATGTTGCACCGCCATGTTTCTACAGTAGCCCAGAACAGACGGTTTTTGCATCGGCCACCACAGTTAGCAGCCCCTCTGAGACTGGAGTGATGGAAAAAATGAGAAACTGCTTTTGTCAGTGTTTTTACGGGTTTAAATCACCGGGTATGTTTGTTTTTCAGGAGGAGGAGACCTCTGTGAGCAATTCAGGTCCCAGTAAAAACCTCCTGAATGTCTGGATCGTAAATGATCAGTGAAAAAAGATCAGCACAAAAAAGCAGTTGCTAGGCTAGCGGCCTGTCTCCGACATGCCAAACAGTGTCAGAGAAACACTGATTTGTAACATAACATAGTGTTTTTACCGGATTAAATCACCTGATCTGTTTGTTTTGATGAGGAGGACACTTCTGCAGATAATACGGCTCCTGGTAAAAACCTCCTGAATGTCTGTCTCAGAAATAAGGTGAGCACATGTAAGCAGGTGCTGGGTTAGTGGACTATCTGCGATGAGCCAAACAGCGTTGAAGAAACATTGGTTTTTACTGCGTTGTTCAGTGTTTTCACCAGTTTTAATCACTGCATCAGTTTGTTGTGAAGAGGAAGAGACCTCTGGAGATAATTTAACTCATGGTAAAAACTTCCTGAATGTTTGATTCGTAAGTTATCAGACATAAAAGGTAATCACACATTGGCATGTGCTAGGCTTGAGACCTGTGTCCGACATGCCAAACGGCATTGAATAAACACCGATTGGTAACATGAAACTGATTTATTCAGTGTTTTTACCGATTTAAATCATCTGGTCCGTTTGTTTTGGAGAGAAAGAGACCTCTGTGGATAATTCAGCTCCCGATAAAAACCTCCAGGGGTCTGTTTCACAAAGCAGGTTTAGTGAAAACTCTGAGTCTGTGAGAGGTAACTGAAGCTCGGTGTCAGTTACTATGGCAACTGACTCTGTGAACCTAACCTGGTCGGGAGCAGGTTTTCTTCAATGAACCTCGAGTTTCTAGCTGTCTCCTTCCTCTTACGCCACACACGTAGTGTGATTCATTCATTCATTCATTCATTCATTCATTCATTCATTCCTTCCTTCCTTCCTTCCTTCCTTCCTTCCTTCCTTCCTTCCTTCCTTCGTTCGTTCGTTCGTTTAGGTTCGCGCGGGTTTCAGCGAGTTTGATCATCTGTTCTCAAGGTAAAGTTGTGTGAAGTGTGTTCTAGTTCTAAATCTACTTTTTTCGACCATGGCATATCCGTTCTTGGAGGACCCTGTGGACGAAGAGGCAGTGTTACTGAGGAGGGAGTTACGCATTCGTCGGGAGATTATTCACAGGCCCAGAATTGACGTATTATCATTTCCAGAACATTTTCTTTTTGAACGGTACCGTTTCACATCACAGTCCATCATTTATATCCATAACCTCATCCGTCGTGACATAACCAACGTCACCAACCGTGGACGTGCACTTTCATCTACCCAGATTCTTTGTGTTGCTCTTCGTTTTTTTGCAAACGGGAGTTTTCTGTATAATATCGGAGATGCAGAAAATATCAGTAAGGCCACTGTCTGCAGAGCCGTGAGAAAAGTGTCCCTAGCTCTGAAACGTCTATTAAACTCTTTTGTTGTGTTCCCTGGACATAAACCTGTGAGGGTCATCAAGGAGGAGTTCCACAGGATTGCAGGTGAATGATGTAGAAATCAGTTAAAATTTATGATTATAAATCATATTCAGTTAATGACATGGTGCTGCAACCTCAGACTGGGATTAGTCATTTTAATTTCTTTTAGGATTTCCCGGTGTGATAGGGTGCATTGATGGAACCCACATTCCCATCATTGCTCCTTCACAAAATGAAGGAGACTATGTGAATATGAAGTCCATTCACAGCATTAATGTGCAGGTAGATTGACTGTCTCAAAATGTCAGACAGCATCACACTGCAAAAACTCAAAATCATACCAAGAATATTTGTCTCATTTCTAGTCAGAACAAATCACACCTAAAAGTAACTTGTTTTTAGACCATTTTCACTTGAAAAATAATGAGGTGGGATTGCATCTAAGTGAACTAAATTTTAGCTTTAACACCATTCCACCTGTTTGCATCTGTAGCCTAACATTATTGTGATTGCATGAATGTATAAAATAAATCTATTTACATTATTATTTTATTTTACATTATGTTATTGGAGAAAAAAATGTGAGCACACTTTGCAGGTGCTGGGCTATCGGCCCATCTTCAACAAGCCAAAGAGCTTAAATGAAACATTATTCTTTAACGTAAACTGCTTTATTTGGTGTTTTCACAGGTTTTAATCACCACAACAAACTAAAAAAACTTTCCGAATGGGTAGTCCTTAAGCTATCAGAGAAATAACGGTGAGCCCACATTAGCAGGTTCTAGGCTAGCTGTCTGTGTCCCACACGCCAAACAAAATCGGATAAACACTGATTTGTAACGTGAAGGTGCTTTATTCAGTGTTTTACCAGTTTAAATTACCTGGTCCATTTGTTTTGGAGAGGAAGAGACCTCTGTGGATAACTTGGCCCCAAGAAAACACCTCCTGAACATCGAACACTGAAGAAATTCTAACCGGGAGAAGTTTCAGCTGGTTGCAATCTGCAGTCCTCACCACTAGATGTCACTAAAACCCCTAAATCTTACATTGTTTCTTTAAAACACACTGTTGTTTTAAATATGAGGCAGATATCCAGGCAGATTTCATGATGGAGCACTGTAAGGGTTGAGTCCTGTGGTTCACAAGAAGACTGAAAATCAGTGATAAAAGCTACTTCATTTAAAAATCAACATGAGCCTTTGTGTGGATTCTGTTTCCCTCATCTACCTCCCTCCCTTCCTCTGACAAACTCACAGCTCCAACCTAAAACAGTGCGATCTAATCACAGCTTCAGCTCACAATGATGACATATGACATGAGTCACACATCAGCTTGACACATAATGCTATGACCCTATAGATAAAAAATGAATTGAATTAAAGATGCTGCTGTTTATGCCTTCTCAGCTTGTGCATATTAAGCACTGCCACACCAAGCACGATCCAAATCTAATACTCGGTGGAAGCTGCAGTGTGAGGGCATGAGTTTATTTGAGCTGGAGTGATTTATAATGAATTCCTCCCGTGAGGCAAGAAGCCGAATAAACACACTGTACACGCAAATACCAACTGATTAAGTGATAGTGAAACATTCAGGGGGTATTTTGGAGTTGGTGACATTATCATCATAATCAGACATTTCACCGCATGTACAGAATGTGTGTGTAGCCTATGTGATATGTGCATGTAAAGTGTTTGTGCATGTTAAACTCGTCTAATACTCGAGTTTACTTGCCATATTATGAATCTTTAGGTGGAGAGCTTATCTGCAATCAGGCTCATTTCCTTTATATGGGGATTAAAGGGGAGTAATTTATCTTTAATCTCATCAGATACGGTGCTCAGCAGTGTTTGCACGCTTGAAACTAACGTGGTAGACGCAGCCATAACCCACACCAACATCCACACACACACACACACACACACACACACACACACACACACACACACACACACACAGTTGAGCGATTAACTGGTAATTTGCATTTTGTGTGCACTAATCTGGGACAAGGCCATAATTACACTTAGTGACAATAGCACCGAATGTTTGTTGGACTATTGATTAGATCAGTCAGTGTGATTAGCTGTCAGTATCCTACACTTACACAACAACACTACAGCTGTTCGTCCAGTGGTTTAATGCTGCTGTAATCAAGGAGCATGATGGAGCATGGAGCAAATTAAACATGTGGCTGGGGGTGAATCCAGTCTGCTGCAGTGCTCAGTGCTTCTATTAGCTCCATGAGAAATCTCTACCGTAGCATACTGTCGGCTCGTTGGTTGGGCGTGGCTACGCTATGCTTTCGCCAAAACAATTACAAGGTTAAATGAATGAATGAACTTTATGTGGCACCTTTCATGCACAGAATGCAGCGCAAAGTGCTTTAAATTCAGCGGCAGAGACAAACAGCAAAAGAATATGTTCATGTTTCGAGTTGTTGTTTAACTGTCCACTGAACCAGCAAGTCTAATATTTAAAGGCAGGAGCCATATTGTTCCTTATTGTTGGGGTGTAGTAGCTAAAAGAAGCACCCCCAAAGGTTTTGTACTGGCATTAGGAACAGTTCAGAGCAGCTGCAGAAGATCTCAGGGTCTGTGGAGGGACATAAGGTAATAGGCTTCTTCAAAGACGCTTGAAACGCTGGAAACGCTTATTCAATACGCGCGTCTACGCGCATCTAAAAAGAGGCGACTACGTGTGTCTAAAAAGACGCCGGAAAAACGCTGGTCTAAAAAGACGCTTGAACGCCGGTCAGATGCACCATATCACAGGAAAACAATGGTTTTACTGGCGTCGCGTTTCTAGCGTTTCATCTCGGTGTGATCGCTCCCTAAAAGATACTAGGAGCCAGTGTAGGTTACGTAAAACTGTATCAAACTTTTTAAATACAAGGTAATTGAATAATAAAACGAATAACTAGAAAAAAGCACAAGTTAAAAAACAAAATATATACAGGGCCAGCCTGTTCTCACTCCCAACCAGTCCGACGATTGGTCAGTGGCCGTCGGCGTCAGACAAATCGCACCGGGTGGTGGCAGTTTTAGAAACTCCGAACTTTCACCCAGGAGATAGCTGTTCATCTGGACAGCCCAAAATTGCACAGTGTACACCGGGATTAAAGGAGATGATGGAAATGAAGAGTGACGCAGAGCTGGCCTGTTCCTGTTGAACAAGAAGGTGCCTGCGGTAAGCTTAAGCCTAGTTCACATTACACAATTTTCACGGCAATTTTGACATCGCAGAGGATCTTGAGAGCCACCTTGGGTCGGAGTTGAGTCGGCAGATAGTCTGCCACACCGAGTCCTCATGTGTGAACAAGCCTACGAGCAAGTCGCCCCCTCGTCTGTGACTGGGACTGGATATCTGGCATGCTAGAAAACTGGAAAGTGTGACACGACTGACAAAGAGCATCAGCCAATGAGAGCCGGGATACGTCCCACGTCAGCACACAGGAGGACGGAAGAAATGTGAGGAGGACAAGCTGCAGGGTTGCCAGGTCCGCTTATTAGCCGCGACTTTGGGCTTGTTTCTAAAGTGGAGTTGCTTATTTGGGCTTGCTCTCTAAACGTCACCTTCCTCTATATATATCCGTCTAATAAGTTATTTAAACGCATGATAGTCGTTTCTTTTGGGCTTGTTTCCATAGCCCTGGTTACTTGTTTCTGTCCCAAGATCTGGCAACACTGACAAGCCGGCAAGCAACAACAACAATGGCGGCATCCACAGGATCACAGGGAGCGCGTTGTGTTTGGACCCAGGATAATAAAGAATATCCATGCCTTTATGATGTGTCTTCTCCTAGTTTGATGACGTCAACGCGTTATCTGGGGCTCTGTCGGCGAGGGCTCGGTGGAGAAATCTTGTGGTGTGCACACACAGGTCGTAACGCAGTTGGCGAGACTCCCGCTGACAGAAACACACGTCGCCAGGTATGAACACTCAAAAGATTACGATAGTCTCCGTGACGCAAAATCAGGATGAAAATCGTGAAATATGAACTAGGCTTTAGTCAGTATCGGCTTTTCCATTACAACAGAACATTCCTGCAACAATACAGTAGCTTGCAGTCTATTTACAAGCAGTTTAGGGAGGAGGAGCCAAGTTTGAATGTTGTTTTCAGAAACAGTAACCAGCAATGCCTGTATAGTAAACCTTTAGGGATTTATTTGCATGAAAGTCTGGGCTAATAAAACACAGGTAAGTGAAAAAACATAAAGAGTCATGTGATTAAAATGTCAACATTAAAAGTATCGCTTAATGGTTTTATATAATAAACTACAGTGCTCAAGGTGACAGTGTTTGTAATGATTTTCACCTTTTCATAATGTTTTCTTTGTCTTCAAAATAAGACATGAAAGCTGTGACAGAGCACAACTTGGAAAGAGACGAGGACACTATGACATTTAAAGCACATGACCTTTATTTTGCATGATTCTGTCTGAGCAAGCCTACGAGTATATTTGAGGTTGTCATGGCTGTTTGTATTGGCAGAATAATGAGGCTTGAGTTCAGTCTACATGTAACCTGTACCCCTTTTTGACAGTCATGGGCTGGTTTGGTTTGGTTTGGTTTGGGTCATCAGCCCAGCACAGCAGGGATTTGCATTTCCATTACAACAGGGCTACCCTAGTAAAGGTGTGTCTTTGGGCCTGTCCCAATACCAACACTTCCCCTAGAAATACCCACTTGATCTTGGTTGTGCGCGTTCACGTTTAGGCTAGTGGTGTCCCAAAACAGAAGTGAGGTAGTGGAAGTGGTTTCCAACACTTAAAAAACCTGCCATAGATTCCAAGGGAGTGGCAGAGACACTTTGAACGAAGTGGAAGATGAAATTTCCCAGAACACCTTGAGAAGTCAGCAACTTCGGCAAATTTGTTACTGTACGATCAGATTGTAGGCTATACAAACAACAGATGGTTGTACTAGCATAAACTCATCAGCAACTTGTTGAACACAGCGTCAAAATATTTAAACAAATTGACTTACCCGAACAAAACCGATCAGAACTAGAAGACGTCGTAGGCGCCTCCTGTTTTCAGCATTTCTTCTCCGTTGATTCATCAGACGGAGAAGAATAAACATAGCACACGCCACAACACAAGCACTGGAGCCGGCATTTTCATTGCGTCGCTACTACGCGTGACGTAGGCCTGCACGTCAGCCACGCCGATTTGCATGAAGTGGTGTCTCATTTCTTAGAGAAAGATCTCTACCCTAATATTTCTCACTTCCCTCATCGAAGCGTATCTTGCAGACGAGGGCACTCAATACCAAGTGGAAGATTTAAGGGGGAGAAATGGGATTGGGCCTTGAACTGATGACGGCTTGTCTTGAGTGATGACGCTTAAAGGGAAATTTCAGTTTATTTCAACCTGTCTCCTATCGTCCTAAATTTGTTTCAAGTGACTAGTGACATAAAAATAATAGTTAGCATGTTAGCCGTTAGCCTAGATACAGCCGGGGCGCATAGTAGCGTCAGACCTGTTAAAACGTAAGTGAACGGGCAACCTTCAAGTGCAAAGTTAGTCCACTAAACAAGCTTTTTTTCCACAAAGACCGCCTCATATCGTTAGGATAAATGTCAGAGAACATATAGAAAACGACATGTAAACGTGTTGTCTTACCTTACCGGTGTGCTGCCATGTTTGTTTACCATTTAGCTCTGCTTTCCAAAGCGCGGCCGAAATATCGCGAGAACAAGCAGCGATCTCATACCGTGCCTGAAATCTCGCGAGCTCTAGATAAAGCCCAGCTGGATACTACTCCAGGTGGAGGTGTCTCGTCCTCGGTCACATCCAGACCTTGAAAATAAGGCTGCAACCGGTCCCATTCCTTGCAACAGAGGCATTCCTCTTCTGTGGGCACTGGGGCACAGCATTCACAGGTACACCACCAATCTCCAGAGCTACGCAGCCTTGCAGCAGCCATTCCTCCTCTCTCGTCCTCTACCTGTTGCGCCTCTCTCTCTCTCCTCCTCCGTTCTTCAATTTCACGAAGCTCTTCGTCAGTGTATTCTGGCTCAAATAAATAAGGGCGGCCATCAAACTCTGCAAAATCAAATTCCTCCTCCACAAAGTCGAAGTCTGGCAAAAAGTCAGCCATTATTCTATAAATCTTTCATAAAATAAATGAATGAACTTTTCAGGCTACTGTCCGGTTCTGCCTTCCAGCTGTTGCTGCTTGTTCTCGCGAGATTTCAGGCACGGTATGAGATCGCTGCTTGTTCTCGCGATATTTCGGCCGCGCTTTGGAAAGCAGAGCTAAATGGTAAACAAACATGGCAGCACACCGGTAAGGTAAGACAACACGTTTACATGTCGTTTTCTATATGTTCTCTGACATTTATCCTAACGATATGAGGCGGTCTTTGTGGAAAAAAAGCTTGTTTAGTGGACTAACTTTGCACTTGAAGGTTGCCCGTTCACTTACGTTTTAACAGGTCTGAAGCTACTATGCGCCCCGGCTGTATCTAGGCTAACGGCTAACATGCTAACTATTATTTTTATGTCACTAGTCACTTGAAACAAATTTAGGACGACAGGAGACAGGTTGAAATCAACCGAAATTTCCCTTTAAAAGCAGTGGGCTAAAGTCCCGTTATTTTTGCTGCACATGTTTTTTCTGATATTGATTTTTTAGGTGGCTAAAATGTTAGAGGCCGTACACATGCCACATTATGAACACTTGAATTCATTGTTTTTAAAGCTGACGCATGGCAGGTGCACTTAAATGCCAGAGTGACGCCGTCATGTTGTGCACATGTTACCAAGCGCCTGTTTTTTAGGGTGCGACAGCTGGTTTCTGAGATGTTCAGTTCAACTTTTGGAACACAGCAGGCTGACAGACATCCATCCTTCTTCCATAAATATCAGTATTTGATAAATATGGAGAAGTTGATCACTTTTGTACAGGGCTGCCAGAGCTTTACATCTGACCCACAGACAATAGGCCGTCACACAAAAAGCACCTAGAAGTGTAGAAGCAGATAATGTATTATTCTATATCAAAGGTGAAAATAATGTCAGTTGCACAAGGTCTTGGAGGCAGTTGATCAAATGTCAGATTTGGCAATAAGAAGGACTCCTTAGAGGTGTTTTGGTAAATTGAGTAGTTCTTGCGTAGTCAAGCTCTGGAAAATTAAATGGAGCAGAGCATTTTGGGCCAGGGTGACCTGACCGCTGGAACAGATAGGCTAGGTTTCGCAATAGGAAAGAATCCTTATAAGAAGTTGTTTTTGAGTTAAGTGACGTTCGGAATGCTAGGGAAACTCCGATAAAGGAGTTGTTTTGATAAATTGAGGTTCGTGCGCAGCTCCAATTCTCGGAAATCAAACGGAGCAGAAAACACTTAGGTTTCCCAAGAAATCAAACCTATTGGGACAATTAGATCATAATCCCGGACCTGTCTGCACACACACACACGCACACAAACGAACAGACGCCCACACTCAACAGTATAAAAGCTTTTAGAAGTTTTCATACTGTTTGTGGTCTACAACCTGAGTGTGCTGAGTTGTATTTTGCAATCAAAGTAATCCCATTGGCTGTAACTTTTCTCCGTGGCTCTCCGACTCTCTTCATTTCAGTGCTTACTGAAGTTGAGCAATTTCCTTACAGAAGAAGATTAGCTCTGCACTCTGGACTTCACGTAAATAGGCTATATGGTGCTTGTTAAGATTGTTTAGCAACCTTAGACACAACCTGCCGCTGCGCTCTTGAAAGCTGGCACAGAAAAGACACAAGAGTAGCATTCAGCACCCGACTTCGCGTTTTCCAGGCGGTTAAAGACACGGCATGTGTGCCACACACACCCTTATGCTGCTACCCCCTCCACAGCAGATACCTACAGTAGCTTAGCTTCTACTCCAGCCTGCTTCTCCAATCTGGGGCCGTGCCATCTGACATCTACTATATGTAATACACTGACTATGGATAACTACCTCATACAACCCCAGCCCAAAAGATCTAAACCAGACCTTTAACATTTGCAAAACAGTGAGGGCATTTCTCNTAACTGGTGAGGATAGCAACAATGGCGACCGCTGCAGATCCTACAGACCACATTAACGATGCTATCGAGGTATTTCGCCACTACTCGCGTTAATGGAGGACCAAATTAAGGAAGCTGCTAAACTGGATTTAACGGCGATGCAGCTGGGCGTGCACGACGACGGAGACATTTTAAACGGGCAATGCTCGCTTGTTTTCGGCACCCCCGAGGCATGGATACTAATGACGTCAGATTCTGGGTGAGACGTTGATCTCTACTGATTGGTTAGGGACAAATCAAATTCCCTCCCCCTTGTAAATCGCCTTCAATGGAGGCGATGTCAGACTGAAGGTTCTGAGAGCTTCAGTCTGACACTCAGGCTATGGGAGGAAGGCAATGAGCAACGGACGAAGGCAATAAGCAAAGAAAGAAGAAATTACCCCAAAAATGAGCAAGAAATCAGTAAAAGGAGAAAATTAAAAACAAGACATTTTGTAAAAAAAAAAAAAAAAAGGAAATAAGAAAAGATGATCAAACAAGGAAGAGAGCTTAAAAATATAATAATTCTGTAATATATAATAATGCTAATTATAACAATTGTTTTTCTCTAGCTTTTTTTAAAAATATTTTTCTAGATCTCTTTATTTTTTGTAATTTGTAGAACATTTCTTACAAAGGTGCTCATTGCCTCTTTTCCCCATGTTTTTGAAAGAAATTGCACAAATTTGCTCAGGGTTCAAAGGTTTGAATACTTCTGAAAGGCATCTGCAAGCAGCACAAGAAAAGCGATGTCACTCCAGGTTTCAGAGGGTTAATACACAGATGAACAGCCTAAGATGTCTTCAGAACAATAAATGTAATTTTAATAACATGTCTCAGTTTTTCCACATTCAATCAGTCTAGTTGTCATCACATGGGCATTTATCCATACATTTCCATTTTTTAGCAGCAGTGTTCCACCAATATTGTTTTTAGACATTAGTCTGATGCAGATTCTTTTGTACTGAAGCCGCTGATTAACAATACTTTGCATGACGTTCAATATCTACAAGTATTTCGTGTTTTCAGAGAACTGTATTCTGGTACAGGTGGAAAAGCTTCTAATGCAGCATTTTACATGAAGCAGATTAACATGCTCCTAAAACCTTGCATCTCATAGTCTAGTCATCTAGTGGGCTGGATTGGACCCTTTGGCGGGCCGGTTCTGGCCCACAGGCTGTATGTTTGACACCCCTGGTTTAAATTTGTGCTACATGACCAGAGAGAACAGAGGGAAATGACTGTGGCATCTGCTTTTGCTCCGGAGGTAGAAACCTACAACTACCAGAACTTGTACGTTTGACATAAAGACGGCTGGCTGGCAACAAAACGACCTCGTACTATAGTTAAACGATAAGCTAAAACATGTTTCTAAAAACATTTAAGGTGAGAAATAAGCAGTGCAGGGACATCATCTTGATTTATATCCAATCAGCACTGCCTACTTTACCGTTTGGTTGGATTTCAGTCCAAGTTTGAGAGAGTAAGGGGGCAGATATATCTCTTGATCTACCTCTCTACTCTTTGTGTCTGCGGTGGCGGTATGGGTGGCAGGTAATACGAAATGCAGCCTGTAGTTTGAGCAACAGCCCAGGAGAGGCAGTGAAATACATGTTTAGCATCATTTGCGTCATCTGGCCATCTGGATATCACTGGTTGGATAGAGGGAAGTTTTCAGTGGTTCATTTACACATACAACCCACATTGTTTTGATACAAAGCTGGTTGAAAATCTATGAAGTATCCCTTTAAAAATGCTAAAAGGGATTTGCAGGTCAAAATGAAGCTGCTAATTCACAGGGGTGACATGAGGATGGACCGGAGGGTGGCCACCTGTTTTTCAAAGCAACACTGTCCCGCCACAGGGACTGATTTACCAGCAGTAATTGCCCAATTAGGGCAATTAGGCTAGCTCCTACCTGACCTTGGTGGTGCGCAGTGCAGAGTGGCCAAGGATAGCTAACTACTGAAGACCTGAGGGTGAGGAGTGGCACTATGTTTCTACATGTAACTACGGAAAGCATGATTAACCGCCACTGACATCCCTTTGCAATTTGTTAAAAGTATGAGAAATTGCTTTCATGACGAGATGATGTGGGGGCTGAACGAGTAGTAGTCCTGATTTGAGAAATGTACCAAAGCAACTGAGAGAAAGTGTAATATATGAAGCAACTCTCGAACTGAGAGACCAACACATACACACAAACAAAACACACACACAAACACACCACCTTGTCACAACTCTTTTTAGCTCTCATCTGAAATGAGAACATGCCCTGGGCCGCGCTGGGAGAATGGGAGCCAAAGACAGAAAGAGAAAGAAAAAAAGAGGAGGACAGAGAGGGAAATAAAATGAAAGAGAAAAGCCAAAGGGGAGAACACGGAGTGATAAAAGGCCAGAGCAGAAAAGGGAAGGGGGGAGGAGGGAGGGACTGCGAGAGAGAACAAGACAGGGGCTGTGGATCAGCCTGGAGGGTCAGCGGTGTGAAAGAGTTGTGGTTCATTGTAATGTCTCAACCTCCTCCACCCCCCCTCCCTCCACCTCCCATCCGTGCCCAACCACGGGCCCACCCCGCCTCTCACCCACCCACACCCTCCAGCAGCTATTTAACA
Organism: Epinephelus moara; assembly: GCF_006386435.1. NCBI lineage: Eukaryota > Metazoa > Chordata > Actinopteri > Perciformes > Serranidae > Epinephelus > Epinephelus moara. Next base: position 4,044,970 of record NC_065527.1, read on the forward strand.
TGGAAATTGATTTAAACAGAAGCTGAGATATCCGCAGTGGGACCTGAGGACAGGTGCCTCCAGTCAGCAGAGGAGAAGCTAATGAGAGGTGAGAGACCCGAGCAGAGCTAACAAGGAAAGCAGAGAGCACAATGAGACGGCAGAGGAGAGGCAGAAATTAGAGGGAGGGAGCGCAGAATGGGGAAGAAATTGAAGTGAAATTGGAGAGAAATGAGGGAGTCGAAATTTTCTAATTTCCAACTTGAGCTCCCAGCCAACTGAGAGACGAGAAATAAATAAATAAATGAGTGAGAAAAGTGTGAGCGCTCGTATGTGAGTCTGTGTGTGGGTGTGCAGCTACAGCCTGTGGGTTACCAGTAGTCAGGCAGAAGAACTGTTAGTTCAAATATTACCCATGTGGAAGGAAAGTTTAGAGTATAAAATACAGGAAAGTAAAATAAAACTGCTCAATTAATAGCTTATGCAGAGCAAAGGTTACAGCAGGCATTGTATGGGAAAAAAGACTTTGAGAACTTGGTACTTTTGCTACTGCTACTTTCGGACTTCCCTTCTATTGAGTTGAACAACATTTTTATTAGTTTTTTCAAGATCAGATTAGATTTCAAGCTTTGCCCATCACTACACCTTATACTTCTTCTGCTTAGCTTAGACCTTTTGTCCTCATTCGTGGACAATTTTTTTGTGTCATCTAGTGGTAGTAAGAGCACAATACACTAATCCATGTAAAAACAAAATGGCAGCCACCTCTGCCAAGTCAGTCTACAGCAGATGCCGACACATAACAAAACATGATCAAATTTTATTGTTAAAACTTGTTTATTTATGCTTAATAATGTTTGTAGTTTGATATGGCAACAAATTTGACCAATTTTAGCAACAGTAACAAGCTAAGACACCCTTTATCAGGAAGAACTCGTTTGAAGACATTGGGACCTTATCATCGTCTAATTACTGTCCCAACATCCTCACATGATACCATAATTTAAGTCCCAATGTCCTCAAACGAGACGATAATAAAGTCCCAACATCCTCAAATAAGACGATGACAGAGACCCAACTATAACGAGACAATGACAAAATCCCAGTGTCCTCAAATGAGACGATAGTAAAGTCCTAATGTCCACAGATGAGATGATGACACAGATCCAGTGTCCTATGACAAGATGATGATGAAGTCCCAGCATCCTTAAACGAGACAGTAATAAAGTCCTATGTCCTCAATGAGATGATGACAAAGTTCCAGTGTCTTTAAATGAGATGATAATAAAGTCCCATTGTCCTCAAAAAGACAATGACAAAGACCCATAGTCCTTAAACGAAACAATAATAAAGGCCCAACGTCCTCAAATGAGATGATAATAAAGTTCCAATGTCCTCAAACGAGACGATAACATAGTCCCAACGTCCTCAAATGAGATGATAATGAAGTCCCAATGTCCTCAAACGAGACGATAATAAAGTTCCAATGTCCTCAAACGAGACGATAACATAGTCCCATGTCCTAGAACAAGACGATAATAAAGTCCCAAAGTCCTCAAACAAGATGATTATAAAGTCCCATGTCCTAGAACGAGACGATAGATGATTATAAAGTCCCATGTCCTAGAACGAGACGATAATAAAGTCCCAATGTCCTCAAACAAGATGATTATAAAGTCCCATGTCCTAGAACGAGACGATAATAAAGTCCCAATGTCCTCAAACAAGACGATAATAAAGTCCCAAAGTCCTCAAACGAGATGATAACATAGTCCCAATGCCCTAAAATGAGACGATAATAAAGTCCCAATGTCCTAAACCAAGATAATAACAAAGTCCCAATGTCCTCAAACGAGACAATAATAAAGTCCCAATGTCCTCAAACGAGATGATAACATAGTCCCAATGCCCTAAAATGAGACGATAATAAAGTCCCAATGTCCTCAAACGAGATGATAACATAGTCCCAATGCCCTAAAATGAGACGATAATAAAGTCCCAATGTCCTAAACCAAGACAATAATAAAGTCCCAATGTCCTCAAACGAGACAATAATAAAGTCCCAATGTCCTCAAACGAGATAACATAGTCCCAATGCCCTAAAATGAGACAATAATAAAGTCCCAATGTCCTAAACCAAGACAATAATAAAGTCCCAATGTCCTCAAACGAGATGATAACATAGTCCCAATGTCCTCAAACGAGATGATTATAAAGTCCCAAAGTCCTAAACCAAGACAATAATACAGTCCCAACGTCCTCAAACAAGATGACTATAAAGTCCCATGTCCTAGAACGAGACGATAATAACGTCCCAATGTCCTAAATCAAGACAATAATAAAGTCCCAATGTCCTAAATCAAGATGATAACATGATCCCAATGTCCTCAAACGAGATGATTATAAAGTCCCAAAGTCCTAAACCAAGACAATAATACAGTCCCAACGTCCTCAAACAAGATGACTATAAAGTCCCATGTCCTAGAACGAGACGATAATAAAGTCCCAATGCCCTCAAACGAGATGATTATAAAGTCCCATGTCCTAGAACAAGACGATAATAAAGTCCCAAAGTCCTCAAACGAGATGATAACATAGTCCCAATGCCCTAAAATGAGACAATAATAAAGTCCCAATGTCCTCAAACGAGATGATTACAAAGTCCCAATGTCCTCAAACGAGATGATTATAAAGTGCCATGTCCTAGAACAAGACGATAATAAAGTCCCAAACTCCTCAAACGAGATGATAACATAGTCCCAATGCCCTAAAATGAGACAATAATAAAGTCCCAATGTCCTCAAACGAGATGATTATAAAGTCCCATGTCCTAGAACGAGACGATAATCAAGTCCCAGTGTCCTCAAACAAGACGATAATAAAGTCCCATGTCCTAGAACGAGATGATAATAAAGTCCCAATGTCCTCAAACAAGACGATAATAAAGTCCCAAAGTCCTCAAACGAGATGATAACATAGTCCCAATGTCCTAAAATGAGACAATAATAAAGTCCCCATGTCCTCAAACGAGATGATTATAAAGTCCCAACGTCCTCAAACGAGACGATAATAAAGTCCCAATGTCCTTAAATGAGATGCTAATAAAGTCCCAATGTCCTCAAACGAGACAATGATAAAGTCTCAATGTCCTCAAATTAGACAATAATTAAGTCCCAACGTCCTCAAACGAGACAATAATAAAGTCCCAACGTCCTCAAACGAGACAATAATAAAGTCCCAACGTCCTTAAACGAGACAATAATTAAGTCCCAATGTCCTCAAACGAGATAATAATAAAGTCCCAATGTCCTCAAATTAGACAATACTAAAGTCCCAACGTCCTCAAACGAGACAATAATTAAGTCCCAATGTCCTCAAACGAGACAATAATAAAGTCCCAATGTCCTCAAATTAGACAATAATAAAGTCCCGACGTCCTCAAACGAGACAATTTTATGTTAGAATCTTGTTTCTTTCTGCTTGAAACTTGTCTTTCTGGAAGTTTAATACAGCATCTGCAGATGGACTCACAACAAACAGTGAGAATGAGCTGAGTGTAAAGAGTGAGCCCAGAACACAGGAGATGTCAGATACTTAGACTCGCTGACAACTGCTGAGGTCAGGGATCTTTAACTAGCACTGTCAGAGGGGAGACAGAGCAGTTTGGGCCATCTTATCTAGTCATGTTCTTGGACGTCAAGTAAAGCACTCACAGCTTGTTACACACTGAGGAAGAGTAAACGTCATGTAAGGCGCTTGTGCTTGTGACATCCTGACAAGACATAAAATGCAAGATTACTTCACATTCTTTCTGCATTGTGGCTCACAGCACAGAGGTCTAAAAGTTTCCATTACAACACAACACATCTTTGTAGCATCCATGTTGTTTCCACATCATTTCTTAAGGTTCATGAACACAGCAAAGTTGGAAGAATGACCATCTGAGGAGCACGTGAATGCACCATTGGCCTAGGCTGGCACTGGTCTCGACTTGAGTCTGATTTAATTGGCCCTCGCTCGTTCATTTAGTGCACTCGGATGTTGAACAGGCTGAAGGTGCATGCCCACTATATATGACAATACGCAGACCATACCAGAAATTAGCTCCAAGTCATTGTGTGTTATACAGACACACCAAGCATGCATGAAAACAGCAACTTTTAAACTGAACTAACAACTTTATAAACTCTCTTTGCTTGAGTAGTCTGCATATTTAAAGTTGAGTGGGATAAAATCAGCCCTGTTTTATACCCATCAAAGCACACCACCTAATCAATAACCCAAACCTATATTTAATCATGTTATTAGTGGAGCACCTCTTGGAGGGAGCATAAAGCCCCGTAAAAGGCTCACTGCACTGTGACAAAGCCCCTTAACCTCTTCGGACAACTATTTAGCTGCTGATAAATAAGATACTATAGTGGGTATTTGGTTAGACCAGCATTACTGAATTTCAGTTTCTAAAGTTTTCACCAGCTAGACGCAGAATCTTCCATCTAATATTTGGTGCAGTAAGGGGTGTACAGTAGGTTTATTGGATTTTTAGGCTGAAAGTTGTTGCCTGTGTCCGAAAACTCAACCCTGATTTATTTATTAAGCACATTTAAAAAAACAACTCACGTTGACCAAAGTGCTGTACAAAAATAAGAAGTCGCTAAAAACACATCCACGAGAGCCAACATAACTGTCAGGTACACAGCCCATACATTCAGAGGCACAACACACACAGGCAGACGTCAGAGGAGAGAGGGAGGTCTCTAATGATTTTTTCAAAAATTTGGCCAAGTGGAAGCCTGTACAAGGAAAAGAGAATGGGGCCTAAGATGGAGCCTTGAGGGACCCCACAGGAAAGAGTGGCTGAAGAAGAGGACTTATTTCCTATGCTGACAGAGAAGCTTCTATTTTTAAAGGAGGAAATGAACCAGTGTAATGCAGTGCCACCAGTGACAACACCAAACTGAACGCTGTGATCTACAGTATCAAACACCGCGCTGAGGTCAAGAAGAACTAGGATGGCACAGTCTCCGGTGTCGACAGAGAGTAGCAGGTCATTTTACACTTTCAGCAGGGCAGACTTGGTGCTATGATCAATGCTAACCCTGGAATGAAACCTTTCCAGGATGTCATTTTGTTGGAAGTAGGGCAGTAGTTGATGGAGAATAACCTTCTCGAAAAACCTTAGAGAGGAGTGGAAGTAAAACAAGGTTTATGACAGTGGCGAGAATGTACCAAAACAGACTAAATGTGATGCGTGAAAGTTTCTTAACCATATGGTCTTATAAACTATATGGCTGGTCAGTCAACTAAACTGTAATATTTCCTGAAACAATAACCAACTTCAGGTTGGCTTCAAGCGTTCATGTACAAGAAGACGACTGCTAAACTAAACATAGCTTACAGTGTACAACGACCAGTTTTTGCCATCTGTATGAATGCTGTAGAGTAGCTGTCGCAGTCTCTAAGCTTCTGAGACTGCAGCAGAAGTCTGCAGCATTAATTTTGTTAATGAAAACTATGACACGAAGAAGACAAGATGTTGACAAGCTAAAAATAGATTTTTGATTATCAACACTGTGACGAAATGTATGTTTTGATATTCGTTGAAGAGACGAGATGGGAATAAAAGGCAAGTGGTGGACTATGTGTGGTATGAGATTGCAAACACCAGTTAATAGTCTGCACCAGGATGTTTCGCTAGCCTGCAAAACACTCACACTGGAGTAGTGTCAGCTGCTGGTGTGAGCTGTAATTTGCAGTAAATAATCAGCCTTGTTTGTCTGAGTGTGGATGGTGGAGCTGCTGAATGGATTCGCTGGCAGTTTAGCCGTTAGCTCTGTTTGTTAGCATTATCTGCAGCAGAGTGAGCAGCTGCCAGACACTGGACTCCACATCTGTTGATCTCTGCAGGACTCCACTCAGATCCGGACTGTCAGAGAAAAAGTTTGTGTTTTGATGGTGTTTGACAGGCAGGTAGTGGCTCAGTTATCTGTGAGTGTAGCTGTGCTGTAAGTAAACAGTCTGAACTCTGAGTTTTCTCTGACAGACCCCAGAGTCCAGTTTTAACCATCGACTCTGCGAGAGGACGTGAGTTTAAACCTCCAGACTAACACTGCAGATTCAGAAAAGAATTCAGACTGAAATAAAGTTATTTCTCTGCTCTTCAACCGTGACGTTGAGACATCAGAGTTTACAGAGAACTCTGGCACTAGCTGTCAGGTTGCCACAAATTAGTTATTTATGGTCTCCAGGATTGAGATTTCAAGCTACAAATGATGATCAGTAAGTGTGTGCTCGTAAATCATCCTTTAAACCTGCCAAAAACTCTGCTGGATGAATGCAGGGTGGAAAATGTTTAGAAATTATTTGTAGTTGAAGATAAATGACATTTCAGCACTTGATACAACCTGTTACCTTGATTCCAATTTCTGATACATGTATTAGCCCAGTATAATTAGTTCAAAGACAAAAATCACTTTGACTGAAGGTAGTGACCAAAGTGAGTAAAATATATTCTCTGTGCTTCCTCTGTCATTTGCAGCTTTTCAGACTTATTTTGTGGCTGAATATAATTTGTAGCTCCTTAAAATCTGAATGAGGATAGTGATAGTGAGATACTGGCTACAGTGATGAAACAAAACCAGCATCAGATGGACTGTATTCATAATCAATACGCCACAATAATATAAATAACCAGCACCAATTCATCAGTCAATGAGAATGTGTGTGGGCGGGGCATAAGCACATACAGTAAGCAGCAGCAGTGACCAACGCGGCACACCGTGAGGACAGAGAGAGGGCTCAGTGGGGACGGAGCACCACCTGCCAACTTGACCAGCAGACTTCACTACAAGCTGATTGGCCGTTGAAATAGGTGACGTGCTTTACGTTCTAACACCAGCTGCCGGCGATTTGACCAGCTGAGTTGCAGGTGACACCATCAGCCAGCTTGAGTCGAGCTCAGACCGGCCAGTTCACACCGTTGCAACTTTTCTCTGCAACAGTCTCAAATGGTTTTGCCTTGTTGTAGTCTGAGTGGGCGGAAGTTCGCTGCATAGATCAGCCTCTCATTGGGCGGAACGAGCCACCTGCTGAAGTCCCGCCCTACCACCTCCGGTTGTGTAGCAGTTTTCAACACGTCCTTTACTAACTTTTGCCGTGTTTGATCTTGCGGGGATGTAGCCATTTTTCTGCCATGGTTTACGTCCTGTAGGCGATATTTTTGTGGGCGTGTTACACCAAAACCTGTTTCCCCCTGGCAATATTTTTGCAAGCGCACCGTTGCTGTGGCACCGCCCAGAACGATTGTGATTGGTTGGTTTTTCTCCAATCTTAAAGTGAGAGTCGGCGCAGCCAGACCTTTCTTTTCTTGAGAAAGGTCTGGTGAGCGAGACTAGCCTTGTTGCAAATCATTGGTGTGAATCTGGCTTTAAATGTTTTGAGTTGCTGTCAACTAAATCTTAAGACTTAATCTAAAATAGCTGCCAAACAATGTCTCTGATTGATCAGTCGGCAATAGCCAATACTTGACTAAATATTTTAAACTTCCCTCGAGAGCCGATGAAAACACCTTACACAGACCATTTGGACGGCACGGCAACAGAATTCAAAGTAGCTTCCTGCACAGTTCAAGAATTTGTAAAAAGGTTCAGGTATTTGTAGAAATTTCCTGTAATGGAAAAGAGCCAACACTAAGAGGAACACTTGACTTCATTTGGCTCCAGCACCAGCTGAGTGATATTTCTGCTACACCCATTTAGTATTAACTCCAAAAGCACCTAACCCACCAAACCTGTTTACCTGGCTCCATTCACCATGCACATACAATAATCTTTGCCAAGGGGATAAAGATCACACCACTTAAGTGTGATCCATCATCAAAGCTGCTCGCTACCGGCTTTGCCAACACCCATATTCACACACTGAGCTTTTCCTGCTTGAGCCAAGTTTCAGTTACTTCTCCTGTCTGTTTGAAGCAGCGCCAGAATTGGCTGAAGGAGGTCAAAGGAAAGGTCCCACAGTCTGACAGTTGAAAGCGGGGGAGCACGCAGGTAACCGTCCATACCTTTTAACTCAACTTAAAACAAGGCTTTGGGCTTCCCATGAATGCATCACCAAATCAGAGCTGAGACAAGGGGAAGTAACTTCATTATTTTTGATGGAAATCAGACGTGACAAAGAAGCATGAGGACATCACAAGCTGGGCCAGTTGGAGCACCATTCGTTGTTTCCCCCACCGAGTATCAGAGCTGTCTGTACATTAAAGAAAAGGCTGACTTCAGTAAAGCTCCAGTCTTATTGATCTCTGCTTGCCACGAGGGGATGCAAGAATTCAACATGTGAACATGCCGCTGTACGCTCACGCACACCAACACACGGTTCTGAATATCAATGGGATTAGTGAAAGGTCTGGCTGTCGTGAGCTCTCAGAATGTAAACTACACTAAAATACGGCCGTGTTGCTCTTTAAATGTGATCGCGCAATTTGATAAATGTTATTTAGGGAACATGACAGGTATGACATTTCCTAGCAATATCCTCCCACACATCGATGTAAAGGCACTTCTCATTCTCACTCGCTTTCTATCACCCTCTCTCTGTCTTTCTGCCCAAACTGGTACACACACACAGAGAAGCACTCGCTGTTCTCTCTCACTCCGTCTTTCATTAATAAACAACTCAAGATGTGCTTCCAGTCTCTTCCTTGCGTGTACACACACTCACAGGCTTGCTCTAGAGTATCCCACTTTGCACTGCAGCTTCTAGTGAGTCTTCCATGGCAACCATTTCAAAAGTAAGATTCATCCACTTTATATAGCTGGCCTAATTTGTCTACTCCAGCCCCCGCTGAGCACTGCCATCCATGATGACAACTGGGCCCTGTGCAGACTACACGGCACAGGAGAGAGCGGGGACAAAATCCCTATGCAAACACCAACATTTAGTTTTGAAAGTTGGTGTTCTACTTAATAAAGCCTTGAAAAGACCTAGATAATAGTGAGAGAGGACCGTTTTAATGTGAAAATATACATGAGTGCTGAAGTTGCAGACACTTAAAATGGCACATAAAGCAGCAGAGAATATGCGTAAAGCTGTTCCAATAAAAGAACTGAGCAGTGACGCACTGTGAGACAATGGGCCCCTCGGCTCATACAGCACCTCCACCACCTGGGAGCCAGACCCTCACACTGAGGAAGACATAAAACAACTACAAACATGAAGCTTCATCACATGTAGTCAGTCAGTCAGCTGAAATTTTAGGATGAGTTACGACTATAATCCAAAGATTATTCCAGATAGATAGATTCCGGATAGGGTCATGGAAAATCCTGACGTGGCACACCAAAACCAAAAGCCATAACTGCTGTTGAAGTTTTTAAATTATATGTCAATATCAGAGTTAAGGAACTGCATTTTCTGATGTGCATAAACTACCAGTACAGTTAACACTTTGACTTCCACAACAATCCTGTTTTTATGTGTCATGTATCTGCACATACGTGTTAGGCGATTCATTGTTCTTCACATAGGCTGATTGTCTTTTGCCTTAAAAAGACAAATATACAGCTTTAATTTGAAGTACATTAATCATGGAACAAAGCATTTACCAGGGACAATCCTTGTCACGTTTGTGGGTGGGTACCCATAGAACCCATTTTCACTCAGATATCAGAGGTCAGAGTTTAGGGGACCTCTTTGAAAGTGGCTATGCCAGTTTTTGCCTGGACATAGAGTGCTGCAAGGATTTTTTTGTAGACCGACACAGAAATTAGCATCGCCCTGGTTCCCTCGGCACAAAGCCAAAAGGATTTTTCCACTAGATTTTGGATTATTGCAGATATATTATATTGGCACACGACCAACGTTGAAATGTGATTGAAATTATATCAGTTGTTTCAAAACAAAAACATCATTACAACAACTTTTAATTCTGATGGTTGTAAAAAGGTGAACAAAATTCTCATAAGTCAACACTGAAATTTCAGACAGGTCTGTTTCAGCGGTGGAACCATTTTGAAACAACATTTAACGTTTATGAAACAACATTTCCAAATCAACCTTGATTCATCTGTCAAAATCAAAACATAACTCAACAGTGATTCAACCATGGTGTGTGACGTTGATTCAACAGTGAGTAAACATTAGAACACCAGCTGGGGTGGTGAACAAAAGGTTATCACAATTACATGTTTTGTTTTGCAAGATAATCTTCACAAAATAACATTTGGACCATAATCATAATCGCTAGCAGTAAAAAGCTAACATTAGGCTATAAATGAGCTACATGACGGTGGCACAACTAACACTGGCATCACAACAAGGCTGTAAAGCCGTGTTTGGTGTGATGACATTCAGCAGCCTCATTTAGCCATTTGTTAGCAACCCCCTTTATCATGCACCAAAGTAAGGAGTAGGATATTTACTGGCGTCTTTTATGTCACAGAACAAAATGTGAAATGTATATGAAAGTCTCTTTAGCTTGTAATAACCACTGACTTTGAGACAAGGAAACCAGGAACGCTAAAATGCTAACTAATTTCCGGGTTCTAGGACCCATTCCAACACCACTCCATGTAGCCCCCTTCCAGGGCCAGTTTGAGGGCCAGCAATTACATCAGGGTGGTCATGCCCCCCTGGATCTCTTCTCAGGGTGCCGCTGGGTTAAAGGAGGAAAGACATGCTTCAACAGATTTCAATAAGACAACAATGTTTACTTGAATGTCCGCAAGGTTTCTCCAAATCAAAAAGTCTTGCTTGTGACCGCATAGTCCAACCAACATGTCCAAAAACCAATACATGTTCGCCTTTCAAAATCAAAGAAATACAAATCAGGACAAGCAACACACTGCAGTGAAACCCCAAAAGAACAGAACTCACCTGATGTGGTGTTGGGAACAGGTAATCCAGCCTTGAATTCCAGTCCTCAGCCCGAGCTACGGTCCTCAAAACAAACTCATTTCCATGTTCACTTCAGATGGATGAACCATAAAAAAGAGCGTTTCCACCGAAGGCTGCCCAGCTACTCCTTCATTAACCTCCAAAAACATTGCCTCTCTGGCCAAACAATTCTCTTCCATGTGCTCCCAGGCCACGCCCCCTTACACCTGTGATCACCTGATCACTGTTAGCTATATGAGATTATGCAAGGGTTACCTTCAAGTTAAAGCATGGGTCACATGGATCGAGTGCACCAGAGGACTGACCTTGCAAGGTTTTATTTTAGTATTATATCATCTAATTTTCATCCTTCTCCTCACGTGTGTGGCAGCGTCACAGTTTTGTATCTCTGCATGGTTGTTATGCATCTTTTTATTATTGTTTTGGGTCTCATTGTAGTTGCTTTGCCTCTCGCTGTAGTTTTTTATGTCTTGTTGTAGTTGCTTTGCATCTCTGTAGTTTTACAGTCCACCACACCTGTCTGTCTACACACCTTGACTGAGTTCAGAAACTTTCCAATTGAGAAAAGGTAAGAATCTCACATCAAAATATCAACTTCTCATGTGCAAAGAAAAACAGCCTTGTTTTCAGCTTATAGATGCATTTTTCAGTTAATCTAGTGGGTTTTTGCGGGGTTGTTTAATTTAAGAAAGAAAGTTTCTCAGCCAGTTTCCTCTTGTTTATCTGAAAAATTCAAAATTCCTAAAACTGGAGGTACATGACTTTTTACTGAGCAGTTCAAATAGTTTTTAGAAATGGCTTGGTAATTTCCTAAAACAACTGCACACTGTTCTTTTTGAAAAACACAACTCTATCAGGAGAAATGCTGCATTTGTTGGGGACTATTTTCAGCTGCAGTTCAACACACAATTAGCACATAACTGATTTAATTCAGCAGGATGGTGTATGTCAAATTGACTCAAGATAAACTACAATGCCCGTGTCTATTGCCAAGTTGAAGTAGCATATGGTAACTCTATTGCACAGAGGAATAAACTGTGTATACTGAGCATAGTGACTGTTAGAATCACTTCATTGTACTTTTTATGGGATTTGATGAAAATGAGAACATTTTAGAAAATAACCAGCCTTATCCTCCGATGCTAAACCTTTTGTTGTTAAAGGGTAACTTTGGTATTTTTTAATTATATCTTCCAATGAGTTGTCTCTAAAGCCCAGTTCAGACCAACGATTGGTGACAAGACCAAACCGTTTTAGAACGTTGCAGAGAAAAGTTGCAGCAGTGTGAACTGGCCAGTCTGAGCTCGTCTCAAGCCGGCTGATGGTGTCACCTGCAAGTCAGCTGGTCAAATCGCCGGTGGCTGGTTTTATAGCACATCATCTGTTTGAATAGCCAATCAGCTTGTAGTGAAGTCTGCTGGTCAAGTCAAAATGACCGCAGACGGTGTGTTTGCTTGCTGCAGCAGGTGCTTTGTCCCCGCTGAGCTGTGTGTTTCCGTCCTCACGGTGTGCTGGTGTCACTGGTGCTGCTCGCTGTTTGAACTTATACCTCCTCACACACACATATTCTCACTGACTGATTAATTGGTGCTGGTTATTCATATTATTGTGGCGTATTTATCATGACTACAGTCTGCCTGATGCTAGTTTTGTTTCTGATTTCCACCGTTTCATCACTACTACAAATGCAGCTGTAGCCAGTATCTCACTATCACTATCCTCACTCATATTTTAAGAAGCTACAAATTATATTCAGCCACAAAATAAACCTGAAAAGCTGCAAATCAGAACAGAAGGACAGAGTTGTTGCATAGCGATGATACAACGTCTCATATAGTTGCATTGGTGTGAACCAGTAGGTTTTTAGAACGTTGCAGAGTGGTGCATTGCAAGTAGCTGCCTGTTTCAACTCGTCTCGTCGCAAATCTTTGGTCTGAACTGGACTTAAATGGTCAATTAGATCAACAAAATAAAGGTGCAGTATTGAGAGACCGCTGCAGCCAACAGTGACCAAACAGGCTGCAATGTAATCCCTGCAAGCAACAGAGCATTGTCAATTTACAGCCACTAAAAGTGTTTGTTTCTGCCACTAAAGTGTCTGACAACCTTATGAAGAGGATCCCCACAGAGGTCGATCTCTTTGGTAAAGAGTAAGATCCCTTTTGTTTAACCAGAAATAGCCCAGACATAGCTATCGTGAAACCCACCAGACTCCATTTAAATAAACAGTAGTTTTATAACACACTTCATTCAACACTGACAGGAGCAAAATAAAACTCACAAAAATTGTCTTAGTTTATCTTTTCACTGCTCCAACAATCGCCAACTCTGAAACAATCCCTAAATTCGTCTGGTGGGTTTGGCGACGATGATTTCGGGGCTGTTTCTGATTTAACAAACAAGATCTTACTCTTTAACAACGAGCTTGACCTCTGTAGGGATCCTCTCCATAATGCTGTCAGACACTTAGAACAACAATCTGAGCCTGTCAGTGGCAAAAACAAACACTTTTAGTGGAGATAAATTGACGGTGGTTCAGGGATTATATTGCAACCTGTGTTGCTGCTGTTAGCTGAAGCTGGTCTCACTCAACACTGATCAGTTTCAAAATTGTTGTTTCCATGCATCACTTAGTCACTGAAACATCAGAAAATAAGGTTGGAAATGGTTACCCTTTAATGACCTCCATGCACAGGTCAGCCTTGTGACTCATTTCATCCCACTCTGCACCGCAGAGGCCAAGCATTACAGCTTTCTCCATCTGTACTGTGTGAACATAAGAGCACCCATCACTATACATCTTCAAAGCTTCCCCTGCAACTGCCCTGGGAGATCAAGGACACTCAGAGGGGTCAGCTCACTCCACTTAAAGCCCCACAAGTCACCCAGATTATTGCCTGTCCTGATGAAGCCGCAGCTGAAGTGAATCTGTGGGAGGCTGATTGTCACCGTCTTCACAGGCGTCAGCGTGCGATGTTCCTCTGATGGTGTGAATCTGCAAAGACCAGGAGATGCAATCCAGCTGTCCGCCATATCTGCCCACAGCATCTCCACCCCGAACACACACTCACACAGCATTTTAACACATTCCTCCACACTGTGCCCCCCCACCCCATCACCACCAGCCTGAAAATGACAAGACAGCCTGGCCTCCTGTCTCTCACCTCATTCCATCTATTCTCCCACGTAGCGTTATGTGAACGCACCACGCCAGTTGACTACACGGAGGTGGGGAGACAGAGCAGACTGTGTTGCAGGCGGCTGCAGCCAAGAGGAAACATCACAGATGACTGATACATGGCTCGCTCATATTCAAGTCTACTTTTATTGATCATTGCACAGCAACATTTACTTTCTTTTCCACCCTTGCGCTCTTGACAGTTCATCGATTCAAACAAAGGAGATGGCTTCCACACCATCACTTATCTTTCATTAGATTATAGGAGACACAGAAATCATTATTTTGGACATAATAGCACATAGAGACTGAAAAATGATGTGTTTTGGATATGGCCCGTTGACATTTCATCTCAAATGATGGTTTCTATCCTAATATCTAATGTTCTATCCTCTAAGCTGCTAGCTTTTTCAATAAACTAAATGGAGCCTCTGACTTGGCTAATGCTGCCTCTGACCAGCGAATCGGGACAGTGAAATTTGTTTTTAATACAGGAAAGTACAGTTTTGACCTCTAAATGTAACTCGGCACCACAGGCAGCTGTAATATCATCAGTGATAATGGCAGAGAATGGCATAGAGGGGAATCAAATCAACAGAGGCGTGATGGATAGATGGAGGGGAGTTAGTAATGTCTGTCTTCACCCTCTGTCCCTTTCTCACATGCAGCTCTCCTCCCCGGGTCCATCTCGCTGAATTATCATACTTGGATGCCGAGGCGCTGAGAACAGGCCAGCGCTGGTTATGAAAGTGTTGCGCATTTGCAGGGAGGGTACATGTGAGTACATGCAAATAGGCCGCTGCATTAGCATTTGATATCCTCGGGGCTGCACGGGCCGTGCAATGCCAAGATGTGGTGGTGGCGTGTGTGTGCGTGTGTGTGAGCTTGCTGTGAACTCGGCTGCAGCGAGATAGCGATCCACTCTCTCCGGGCATCTTTAACTCTGGAGCACTGAGTCTAATTTCACGCGGCAATAAGGCAGGGATACTGAATAACACGCAGGCGGAATGTTAAGAAATCAAATACTTGAAATGCAGATGTCACACAATTCTCCGTGAATGGGTGAATACAGCTTGCCTTGCAGAAAGTAGAAGACTTTGTTTCATGTCTAATTCACGGGTTAATAGAAATTAAAAACAATTTCACAGCCTACTATAACAGGAGTGCTCATTTTATGGTAAATTAGGCTGTAACAATTACATTTGTTGAAAGAGGGGGTGGTCTGTGGGAGCTGTGTACGGCAGCATGCAATCAGCTCAGGCTTCAAGTGGGTGGCTTCACTGTTAGAAAATAATTACATGAGGATAATGTATCAATTCAATATAGACACAGAGTGTAGAAATAGTAGAAAATAGTCCACATAAAATGAGTCTCTGCTTCTTCCAGCGAGCTGAGTGTCTTGGCTGACCAGCTGCAGTCTTAGTCCTGTTCCAGTGGGAGTCTGAGCCAGCTCCTCTCCCCCGCACTTCATCAGCTGGCTCCTGTGGGTCACTTGGCAGCCGACCACCAACAGCCCCTCCCGACCAGGAACAGAACTGGGCCGTGGGCCTGCCTTCAAACAGGGCGCCCCACCACCCACCCCTCCAACCACACCCCCACCCCCAACCCTGAGAGCTTCGTCTGACCACCTCCTTCATGCTGAGCTGCTCCCGTGCACGGCGTCACTGCAGAGGAGACAAAAACCACAGGGGAGACATCGGGATGAGTCCACGAGGACACACAGCACGCTGCTTCACATCACGTATCCTCCTTTACTTTACAGTGATTTAATGACAGATAAGAGGAAGTGTTTGGCAAAGAACCTCTTTTTTATCGGATTTTTAAGCAGTGGCTGTAATAATTAAAGGTCATTTTCCTGCCAAGCAGCACGGCTCTTCAAGGGTAGCAAAGCTGCATTTTGTTAAGTAAGACATAATCACTGATTTTGGATGAGTGCATTCATATTTTAATCAACAGCTAATGTGGCCATAGGTCTCAGTTTTTGGATTATTTTGCAGCAATGTCAATGTAACAGCCAATGAGAGGCAAGGACCTGACATATCTTTGGTAATTCAAGGTTGTTTAATAGTCTAAAGATGAACAGTGTTTAGATTTTATATTTAAATAGTCAAATTTGGCTCTGAGGGTGAAAAGAGTTTCAAACCAGCTGCTTTATCAACACAAACAGGATTTTTTAAACAGTGTCTATAAGCTGTCGTGTAGAGCACGTTCTGCAAACCACTGAGTGACCTTTAAATCAGAACACATCTCAAAATGTTCTTAAGCGCTTCATTATCAAGCTTCCCTAGACTAAACTGCCAGCAACAGTTATGTTTCTCAGAGTCTGACCACCAAGCGTTACTTCTCGAGCCTCCATTTCATTTCTTCCTGCCTTCAAGGCACAGATAGGACATCGTGAGAAATCCCTCTGACACCTCTCTCCTCCTGCTGGTTCCATTTCGGGAATCGCCAGAGTCTCGCTCCTGTTTTCCTTCTGTCAGAGAGCCTTGAGCTACGGATCCTCATTAGTCACTTTCCCTGAGACCACACTGACACCGGCGACGCGCTCTCCCTCGCTCAGACTTGCTGAAGGCTAGCTCGGCCGCACACCAATTCACAGCCGCTGTCAAAAGCCAGGCGACTTACAGGAGCTGGGCAATCATCAGAATCAACCAACCTTTGAAATGCTGTGAATATCATGAACGTGCTGCTGCTGCTGCTGCATAATGTTACTGTGACTGAAATGCCCACAGGCATCTGCAGCAAAGTTTCTTGCACAATGGTCTTTTGGGAAAATGGGAAAGTTAAAAGCACCATAGCAGTGGTTTTGAATGTTTAGGACCATTACCTACAAATTGTGTATACTTCACATTACAGCTCGAGATGGCTAATCCATCACAGGGGAGAAATTTGTCAGCTTCGTTAAAGTTGGTGCTGCAAGCAGGGACTGAAAACTCTCCTCGGTGGTGATTTCAGCTGCTAAAAAGCATTATTTAGGCATTATTGGAAAACCCAAATATGTGTCTTTGTGTCTGTGCAGCAAATATGAAGCTACAACCAGCAGCCAGTGAGACTAACAACTGCAAACAGAGAAGAACAGCTAGCTCGGCTTTGTCCAAAGGTAACAGTCAAAAGACGAAGTGTAAAAACAACAATTTGCAGTTTTACAGGGAGGTACGTGACTGTTTCCTGGTTGGAACCAGTTGCCAGGCAACCAGAGAAGATTCCAGGATGTTACAAGTCCTTGGTTACCCGCCTGTAAAATGATGTGACAATTTTACTCATCAATTTTAGTACGGAAGCAAGATTTTGTCACCTTTGGACAGAGCCAGGCTAGCCTTGATGCTAAGCTAAGCTAACCAGCAGCTGGCTGTGTATTTAGTGTACGTGACTCACTGCAGGAACACAAATAACTGCATTTCCCAAAATGCCAAATAAAGAGGCTGCTGTCTGGAAGCAGACGGAGATCTCAGGTGTCTGAGTGTCCGATGAATGTGCCATCAGGGAGAGACTCCAAAATGAGCTCTGCTCGCTACAGAGGCAATTAAGGCTTGACAAAAAAAATAATGGATTACATGCAAGTTTCAAGTCTATGCAAGTTGTTTCATATTATATCAATATAAATGGACACTAATGGCTGCCTGGAAGGAAGAAAAAAAAAATCAATCTTTAAAGGGATAGTTCAGATCTTTGAAGTGGGGCTTTATCCACAGTCAGTGTGTTACCTACAGTGTCTGCTGGCACGCCCCCAGTTTAGAGAAGCAGGGTGGAGTACTGGCATGGAAGCTAAGCAATGTACTGCTGTAGATGGCAGCAGCAGCAAAACCTAGAATATTTTCATGGCTTTACTTTACAGTCAGACAACAATTTCCGACGAAGAACTAAAGCCGTTAGATCAATCTTTTCAAAGCCAGACTCCATTGAGAAAAACAGCGATTTAACATCACTGAACACGGAGCTGCTGGTGTACCGCTGCCTCCATCAGTTAGTTTGTTTGTGTTAGTTTTTTTGACTAAAGTGTTTAAAAAGGGTTCCTTTAGATTCACACACTAACTAACTGGTCGAGGCAGCGGTAGACCAGCAACTGCCGTGTTCGGCAGGCTTAAATTACTGTTTTTCTCAATGGAGTCTGGTGGCTTTAAAGGAATAGTGCACCCAAAAATGAAAATTCAGCCATTATCTACTCACCCATATGCCGAGGGAGGCTCAGGTGAAGTTTTAGAGTCCTCATAACACTTGCAGAGATCCAAGGGGAGAGGAGGTAGCAACACAACTCCACCTAATGGAGGCTGACGG